>NC_042973.1:5297052-5472052 GCF_901001165.1 Salmo trutta | reverse complement strand
GTTGTAAAACATATTTTGTAAACGTATTTTAACTGACAGAGCTGTGATTGCACTGCTCTTGGAATGTTGTTGTCACGCCTACTCCTGCTCCCTCCCTCTCTCCAGGACTCGACGTCGCCGGTCTACTAACCACTGGTCCTGGCAACCCACATTGCTCACACCTGCTCCCCATAGTACAAAATTCCTTGACTAACCTGTACCTCCGCACATTGACTCTGTACCGGTGCTCTGTACTGGTACTGTATATAGCCTCGATATTGTTATTTTATTGTGTTACTTTTTTAAATGTATTTTTTTTAACTTTAATTTATTTAGTAAATATTATCTTAACTCTATTTCTTGAACTGCGTTGTTGGTTAAAGGCTTGTAACTAAGCATTTCACGGTAAGACCTATGTGGAAGTAAGGTAAGACCTGTTGTATTCGGCTCACGTGACTAATAAACTTTGATTTGAAATGTGAAGAACTGGATCTTTCTCACAGGTGTTCCCCAATCAAATTCACTGTCTTGATCAAAATGACCCTTATCTAATCACTGAAAAATTAACTGTTAGTGTAGTTGCTCTTCATTACACTGTAGAAGTAGACAGGAAACAGTTCCAGGCACACATGGTCTGCATCATTTTAAGAAAAGAGCAAAAGTGTTTTCTTTGGAGTAAGGTATGTGATAAACAGATGTTGAGCATTAAACTAACGTCCTGGGGTGAAGATAACTCAGAGCGAAGTTACAAAATGAGTGTTGTACTCCTGCGCCAGATTTTCGAAATGTGATCTTCTTGCCATTAACTAAGTTATTTATTTTTTATTTTTTTAAGCATCAATCCATACATCCTGGACATAGTTTCATTATAACCCAAGCACTACAGTATATATCCAAAGATAAATCACAAACTTTAAATAAAAAAAAACGGTTCAGCAACACTCTACATAGCTTTACCCTCATGCCATGGAGTTACATACAGTAGGTATGAAACTACTTTGGTAAGTTAGCCTAACTAATGTAATATGGTGTATGTAACAAAGACTGAATTGTAATGAAATAAAACCAGGCTAAATGGCCAAATTCATTTTCAGACCAGTAGCTAGTAAGTATAGGGGCTCCCGAGTGGCGCAGCGGTCTAAGGCACTACATCTCAGTGCTACAGACACCCTGGTTCAAATCCAGACTGTATTACAACCGGCTGTGATTGGGAGTCCCATAGGAGTCCCATAGGGCAGCGCACAATTGGCCTAGTGTCGTCTGGGTTTGGCCGGGGTAGGCCGTCATTGTAAATAAGAATTTGTTCTTAACTGACTTGCCTAGTTAAATAAAGGTTAAATAAAATAAAAATATAATTAGCTAGTATGCCTTGTATTGTCATGTAATTATACGAAGATGTGATCTTTCAACATGCTGTGTGATGATGATGCTATCCATTTATTGAGTAAAATATAATAAAATCTACATCAAGTAGGCCTACGGTACATTCAACAAAATAATTTGGTGCATTCAAAAGAAATCACCATGATGCTTGTATACTACTAATGGGGTTATGTAAACGCGATATAGCTGCAGGGTGAGTAAACTGTCACAGAAATCGTCATCTCTGTGTGATATACAGTATACGAAATATAAACTCACTTTGTTCCCAACTGGTATATGTATGAGAATGTGATTCAGCATTGTGAGTCAACAAAAAATGTTGGCTTTATCAATTTAACAAGAAGAAAACCTTCAGATAATACGGAAATGTAAGTCATGCTTTACTGTATTTCGGCACATTGCGGAGTTGATCTGAGATACTGTGCAGCGTGTCCGCATGAGAATGATGGGAGAAAGGAATTGCAGAAAGGACTTTGTGAAACTTGAGACTTCAATGCTAAATCACATAAATACGGCTAACCTTAGATCCTGTCATGGTGTAATTTAGCACACTACTGCGTTTTGTCCTGAAAGTACTTTTTAATGTTGTTTGTAGGTTTGATCTTGTTTAAGTTATTTAATGTAATGTAATAATACACCCGTATTTTGTCAAAGCTCTGTCTGTTGCACAAAACTGAACTCGGAGTATATAAATTATAACCATGTTTGCAACAACCATCCCAACCCCCACTCCCAGAAATCTTCTTTGCTCATACTTGACATTCCGTGACCTGAATATGAGACAACTGTGGGCAAATTATTGTAGTAATGTCATAATATTGAACCAGGACTATGCAGGCCATACTATGTCTGAGGCCTATCCCTAATCCCCTGACTGGGTTTGTGGAAAGTTAGGTTAATTGAATCCAACAGCGAGATACTCAAGTCTTCCCACCATGAGACCAGTGGGCCTCATACTTTAACAGTCTGTCTTCACCAGTCCCCGAGTAAAACGAAAGGAGAGTGTTATGAACGAGCCTCGGTGCATTTCTACAGAGTAGACTGAGTAGTCACGCAGTGTCAATTAGAGTCAGACAAGGGCGTGTCGAGAGAGGAAGCATCAAACTGAACAGTATGTATTACAGACTGCTCTCTCTCTCTCAGCTATTATAGTAGTCCTGTTGTTTGTTAATGTACGATAGATTAGCAATGTCTCTGGCAGGCTAATATTTTACCACTCTGTGTTTTCCCTTTCAACTGTCTGAGGATACAGAGCTACTAGGAGTTTGGCTGCAGCTGTTGAACTCTTTGAATAACTGAATAAGCAATAAAAAGGTTGAAGGGGCTGAGGTTGAAGCTACAGTAGCTACTCTACCCTACGGAAAGCCCTGTGGCCCAGTTGTATCATTTTGTGTCCCTTCTGGGAGAATGTCATAGAATGTATCCTCTGGGAGAATGTCAAAGTATTCTCCTCTGTTCTCCTTGCTTGTCCTTTCTGTCTCTCCCCTGCACATTTGACAGATAGTCCACTAAGATGAAATGACATATGGCATTTCTCAGACATACACCTTTGAGCCCTTATATACAGTGCATTCGGAAAGTATTCAGATCCCTTTACTTTTTCCACATTTTGTTACGTTACAGCCTTATTCTTAAACGGATTACATTTTTTCCCCCCCTCATCAATCTACATACAATACCCCATAATGACAAAGCAAAAACAGGTTTTTCGAAATGTTTGCAAATGTAAAAATAAACAAATAAAAAACTGGAATACCTTATCTCCGTAAGTATTCAGACACACTCAAAAGGTTGAATATTAGCTTTGACGACAGAACGGATTCTGCTTACTTTGAACCTCCCAATTGTTGTGGGTGTCACTATAGATGTAATTCACAGTAAAGCCAAAGGCAAAATTATATTTGTACAAACATTTTCTATGCAAGACATACAGACAGACAAACAAACAAACAAACAAACACACACACACACACACACACACACACACACACACACACACACACACACACACACACACACACACACACACACATAAAAATCAAATTTTTAACAGCTAAAACTATGCATTGAAAGAAACCTCCGAATGTAAAAAAAAAAATACTAAAATGTCAACGTTTTTCAGTTACAGTTCATATAAGAAAATCAGTCAACTTAAACAAATAAATTAGGCCCAAATTTATGGATTTCACATGACTGGGATTACAGATATGCATCTGTTAGTCACAGATACCTTAAAAAAAAACATTTGCCTCATGCAGTGCTACACATCTCCTTCACATAGAGTTGATCAGGCTGTTGATTGTGGCCTGTGACATGTTGTCCCATTCCTCTTCAGTAGCTGTGCGAAGTTTGTGGATATTGTTGGGAACTGGAATATGCTGTCATACACATTGATCCAGAGCATCCCAAACATGCTCAATGGGTGACATGTCTGGTGAGTATGCAGGCCATGGAAGAACTGGGACATTTTCAGCTTCCAGGAATTGTGTACTGATCGTTGCGACATGGGACTGTGCATTATCATGCTGAAACATGAGGTGATGGTGGCGGATGAATGGCACGACAATGGACCTCAGGATCTCGTCACGGTATTTCTGTGCAGTCAAATTGCCATTGATAAAATGCAATTGTCTTCGTTGTCCGTAACTTATGCCCAGACATACCATTACCCCACCGCCACCATGGGGCACTCTGTTCACAATGTTGACATCAGCAAACCTTTCGCCCACACGACGCCATACACTCTGTCATCTGCCCAGTACAGTTGAAATAGGGATTCATCCGTGAATAGCAGACTTTTACTGCATGCCAGTGGACAACAAATGGTGAGCATTTGCCCACTGAAGTTGGTTTACGAAGCCGAACTGCAGTCAGGTCAAGACCCTGATGGGGATGAAATTCTTCTGTTGTGCAAACCCACAGTTTCAACAGCTGTCCGGGTGGCTGGTCTCAGATGATCCCGCAGGTGAAGAAGTCGGATGTGGAAGTCCTGAGCTGGCATGGTTACACGTGGTCTGCGGTTGTGAGGCGGCTTATGGTAGAGAAATTAACATTCAATTCTCTGGCAACATCTCTGGTGGATATTCCTGCAGACAGCATGCCAATTGCATGCTCCGTCAAAACTTGAGACATCTGTGGCATTGTGTTGTGTGACAAAACTGCACATTTTAGAGTGTCCTGTTAATGTCCCCAGCACAAGGTGCACCTGTGTAATGATCATACTGTTTAATCAGCTTCTTGATATGCCACACCTGTCAGATTGATGAACTATCTTGGCCTATTTCAAATACCTATTTAAAAGCATATCTGAAGATCCACTGTGGGGTAAAAAAGTGATTGGACCTCATTAAGGGTAATATAGACGGTCTGTTATTGTGTGAAGATGCCATTATGGGGACTGAGAAGCTATGGTCCCAAAAGCATGGCCTGCTATAGTGTGAAGATGCCATGATGGGGATTGAGAAGCATGGCCTGTTAATGTGTGAAGATGCCATGATGTGGACTGAGAAGCTATGGTCCCAAAAGCATGGCCTGTTATAGTGTGAAGATGCCATTATGGGGACTGAGAAACTATGGTCCCAAAAGCATGGCCTGCTATAGTGTGAAGATGACATGATGGGGACTGAGAAGCTATGGCTGACATTTTATTACATCTAGAGTATAGTCGTGGCCAAAAGTTTTGAGAATGACACAAATATTAATTTCCACAAAGTTTGCTGCTTCAGTGTCTTTAGATATTTTTGTCAGATGTTACTATGGAATACTGAAGTATAATTACAAGCATTTCATAAGTGTCAAAGGCTTTTATTGACAATTACATGAAGTTGATGCAAAGAGTCAATATTTGCAGTGTTGACCCTTCTTTTTCAAGACCTCTGCAATCTGCCCTGGCATGCTGTCAATTAACTTTTGGGCCACATCCTGACTGATGGCAGCCCATTCTTGCATAATCAAAGCTTGGAGTTTGTCAGAATTTGTGAGTTTTTGTTTGTCCACCCGCCACTTGAGGATTGACCACAAGTTCTCAATGGGATTAAGGTCTAGGGAGTTTCCTGGCCATGGACCCAAAATTGAGCCACTTATTTATCACTTTTGCCTTATGGCAAGGTGCTCCATCATGCTGGAAAAGGCATTGTTCGTCACCAAACTGTATCTGGATGGTTGGGAGAGGTTGCTCTTGGAGGATGTGTTGGTACCATTCTTTATTCATGGTTGTGTTCTTAGGCAAAATTGTGAGTAAGCCCACTCCCTTTGCTGAGAAGCAACCCCACACATGAATGGTCTCAGAATGCTTTACTGTTGGCATGACACAGGACTGATGGTAGCGCTCACCTTGTCTTCTCCGGACAAGCTTTTTTCCGGATGCCCCAAACAATCGGAAAGGGGATTCATCAGAGAAAATGACTTTACCCCAGTCCTCAGCAGTCCAATCCCTGTACCTTTTTCAGAATATCAGTCTGTCCCTGATGTTTTTCCTGAAGAGAAGTGGCTTCTTTGCTGCCCTTCTTGACACCAGGCCATCCTCCAAAAGTCTTCGCCTCACTGTGCGTGCAGATGCACTGACACCTGCCTTCTGCCATTCCTGAGCAAGCTCTGTACTGGTGGTGCCCGATCCCGCAGCTGAATCAACTTTAGGAGACGGTCCTGGCGCTTGCTGGACTTTCTTGGTGGCCCTGAAGCCTTCTTCACAACAATTGAACTGCTCTCCTTGAAGTTCTTGATGATCCGATAAATGGTTGATTTAGGTGCAATCTTACTGGCAGCAATATCCTTGCCTGTGAAGCCCTTTTTGTGCAGAGCAATAATGAAGGCACGTGTTTCCTTGCAGATAACCATGGATGACAGAGGAAGAACAATGATTCCAAGCACCACCCTCCTTTTGAAGCTTCCAGTCTGTTATTCTAACTCAATCAGCATGACAGAGTGATCTCCAGCCTTGTCCTCGTCAACACTCACACCTGTGTTAACGAGAGAATCACTGACATGATGTCAGCTGGTCCTTTTGTGACAGGGCTGAAATGCAGTGGAAATGTTTTTTGGGGGATTCAGTTCATTTGCATGGCAAAGAGGGACTTTGCAATTAATTGCAATTCATCAGATCACTCTTCATAACATTCTGGAGTAAATGCCAATTGCCATCATACAAACGGAGGCAGCTGACTTTGTGAAAATTAATATTTGTGTAATTCTCAAAACTTTTGGCCACGACTGTATGCGTCTTTCCTATGCATCACATGCCCCTCACAACAGAGCATGCTCCGAAACCTCCCTAGCCCTGCCTAACTCGAATACTCGGACGTCTTCCTCACATCCATGCTACTGCAGGTCATTTGTGTATGTCATCTGTGGGAAAACAATGATAAACACTGACAAATAGGTTTGCCCATTATCCAGTCCGACAGAGCATGAATAATCCCGGGAAGCTGTGTGGGAAGGACGAGTGTGTGATAGAGAGATAGGGGAAGAGAAAGCCGTAATGGCGTATTGCATCAAGTCAAATATAAACCACATAAGGTTTGCCACTGGTGTCCCATACGGGAAATAAAACAAAACTTAAAATAGATTTGATATAGATTTTTTTCTAGGATACATGTGAAATATTAAAACATTTGCCAAATAATCCATTGTTAAAAACTGTATTTAATACACGTTAAATACATTCCAGCATATATTACAGAATGCATTTAAAATGTATATATACATTTATGTAAAATTATTATAACACTATATGATAAAGGCAAGGTAAATACATTAAAGAATGTATTTAAAATGTATATATAAATATATGTAAAATGATTATAACACTATATGATAAAGGCAAGGTAAATACATTAAAGAATGTATTTAAAATGTATATATAAATATATGTAAAATGATTATAACACAAAATGATAAAGGCAAGGTAAATACATTAAAAATGTATTTTAGCATATATTTTGACATGTATTTATCAATATATTTGGTAAATATATTTTTTATGTATTTGGAAATGTTTTATAAAACATATTCCAACATGCATTTAAAATAGCCAAATCCTATTTTAATGAAATATTGCATTTAAAAAAAGCCTGTGATATGAAATGCACTATTACAGTTCGCTCTGGATAAGAGCGTCTGCAAAAATTACAAATGTATATGAAGTGCCCTTTAATATAGACCAAATAGAACATTCAATAAGTCAGATTTTCACAATGAATAAAGTCTTGATAAAGTGCCAAAATTCAGTATTTTGACATGTCCCTCTGTGCACCCTCTTTGACTTCTAGAATGATTTTAACCCACTAACCCCCCAAAACAAATAAAAACCTTTGAATGAGTAGGTGTGTCCAAACTTCAGAAAGTATTCAGACCCCTTGACTTTTTCCACATTTCAGCATTCTTCTAAAATGTATTACATTTCTCCCATTCTTCTCTGCAGATCCACTCAAGCTCTGTCAGGTTGGATGGGGAAAGTTGCTGCACAGCTATTTTCAGGTCTCTTCAGAGATGTTTGACCGGGTTCAAGTCCAAGCTCTGACTGGGCCACTCAAGGACATTCAGAGACTTGTCCCGAAGCCACTCGTGAGTTGTCTTAGCTGTGTGCTTAAGGTCGTTGTCTTGTTGGAAGGTTGAACCTTCGCCCCAGTCTGAGGTGCTGAGTGCTCTGCAGCAGGTTTTCATCAAGGATCTCTCTGTACTTTACTCCGTTCATCTTTCCCTCAATCCTGACTAGTCTCCCAGTCCCTGCCACTGAAAAGCATCCCCACAGCATGATGCTGCCACCACCATGCTTCACCGTATAGATGGTGCCAGGTTTCCTCCAGACGTGACATTTGGCATTCAGGCCAGAGTTCAATCTTGGTTTCTCATGGTCTGAGAGTCTTTAGGTGTCTTTTGGCACACTCCAAGCCGCCTGTCATGTGCCTTTTACTGAGGAGTGGCTTCCATCTGCCCACTCTACCATAAAGGCCTGATTGGTGGAGTGCTGCAGAGATGGTTGCCCTTCTGGAAGTTTCTCCCATCTCCACAGAGAAACTCTGGAGATCTGTCAGAGTTACCATCGGGTTCTTGGTCACCTCCCTGACCAAGGCCCTTCTCCCCCGATTGATCAGTTTGGCCGGGCGGCAAACTCTAGGAAGAGTCTTGGTGGTTCCAAACTTCTTCCATTCAATAATGATGGAGGCCACCGTGTTCTTGGGGACCTTCAATGCTGCAGAAATGTTTTGTTACCCTTCCCCAGATCGGTGCCTCGACACAATCCTGTACCAGAGCTCTATGGGCAATTCCTTCAACCTCAGGGCTTTGTTTTTGCTCTGACATGCACTGTCAACTGTGGGACCTTATAAAGACAGGTGTGTGCCTTTCCAAATCTTGTTCAATCAGTTGAATTTACCACAGATGGACTCCAATCAAGTTGTAGAAACATCTCAAGGATGATCAATGGAAACAGGATGCACCTGAGCTCAATTTCGAGTCTCATAGCAAAGGGTCTGAATACTTAAGTAAATAAGGTATTTCAGTTTTTTTATTTTAATACATTTGAAAACATTTATGTGTATTATGTGTATTATGTGTAGATTGCGGAGGATTTTTATTTATTTAATCCATTTTAGAATAAGGAAGTAACGTAACAAAATGTGGAAAAAATCAAGGGGTCTGAATACTTTCCCAAGTCTCTCTCTATATATGTATATACAGTGCTGCTTGAAATCTTAATTTAATCATATCCAGTATTTTTGATCTGACATAACAGGTTTATATTTACCATATGTTTGTGTGGAGGAAACCATGTGCGTTGTATTTTTAATTTTTTTAAGCAATTAGTGCAGGTGCAAAAATAAGTGAACCCGGGCCTCCCGGGTGGCGCAGTGGTCTAAGGCACTGCATCGCAGTGCTAGCTGTCTCAGTGGTCTAAGGCACTGCATCGCAGTGCTAGCTGTCTCAGTGGTCTAAGGCACTGCATCGCAGTGCTAGCTGTCTCAGTGGTCTAAGGCACTGCATCGCAGTGCTAGCTGTCTCAGTGGTCTAAGGCACTGCATCACAGTGCTAGCTGTCTCAGTGGTCTAAGGCACTGCATCGCAGTGTTACCCATCCAGGTGAATGCAAAGCACGACAAGAGAAAAGGAGATCTCAGAGGACATCAGGACGAGGCTAGTGAGAGCATATCAGTCTGGGAAAGGCTAGAAAATCATCTCAAAAAGATTTCATCTCCATCAGTCAACTGTGAGGCAAATCATTTGCAAATGAAGAGCATTTAACATGACAGCAACTCGGCCTAGAAGTGGACACCCTTCCAAAATATCCCCAAGAGCCACAAGATCAATAAGAAATCAGGTAAAAGCAAACCCAAACATAACATCTAGAGATTTGCAGACCTCTCTTGCTGTATCTGAGGTAACTGTGCATGCTTCAACAATAAGAAGACTGAATCGAAATGCCATTCATGGCAGGGTTGCTAGGAAGAGGCCTCTGCTGTCCAAAAATATCCACACTGCCCGTCTGGAGGTCCATTCTCTGGACCGATGAGTCCAAAATTGACCTTTTTTTGTCACAATCAACATCGCTATGTTTGGCGAAAACCCAACACTGCCTACCACCAAAATAACCTTATCCTAACAATCCAGCATGGTGGTGAGGAATGTCAAGATCTGGGGTTGCGTTTCCTCCTCTAGACCTGGATGACTCTACATCATTAAGGGAACCATGAATTCTGAGGTATACCAGGAGATTCTGGAATAGAACATCAAGCCATCAGTCAAGGAGCTTAAACTGGGCCAAAAATGGGTCTACCAACAAGACAATGACCCAAAGCATTCGATCAAATCTCCCAAAGAATGGCTCAGGAGAAAGAAGATTTGTGTTTTGGATTGGCCAAGTCAAAGTCCTGACCTAAATTCAGTCGAGATGCTATGGCAGGAACCTGAAGCGGGCAGTTCATGCCAAACACCCATCAAACCTCACTCAATTGGCTGAGTTCTGTAAGGAGGAGTGGACAAAAATCCTTCAAAACAGATGTCAGCGACTGATTACTGGCTATAGGAGACGTTTACTCCAAGTTATCGCTGCTAATGGAGGTGCCACAAGCTATTGACTGAAGGGGTTCACATACTTTTGCACAAATCAAATCTGAGTTTCTGTTAAATGAACCACTTTTGTTAAATAAACATTGAAAATATATATATATTTTTCTTCTGTCATTTACTTGGAATGTCTTTATTACGAATTGGGGTTCAGATAAGGATTTTGTATGTTCATTTTAATATTTCCTAGCATAATAATGATCAGCCCTGTAGGGTTCACATACTTTCAAGCAGCGCTGTTTATAATACCATGCCAGACAGTTGTTGACATTTAAGCTTCTTGGGACTGCTTTGAAATAAAATAAAAATACTTGAATACAATGTAGTCACTAATACGCATCAGACTGTAGAGCGTGCTGAATTTACTGTAATTAGCTAGTACTTTACTGAAATATTTTTTTAAAAGAATTCTGTCCACCCACGACAATCTTTTGCAAAACCTATTATAAGCTATGTGTTATGTGTTTAACATTATTGCGGTTATGTTTGTCTTTGAAAATATGTGTGTCCCTGTATTTTATATTAAATTATTATATCTAAATATCACTTATTTTTGGAGAGAAATTCCAAAGCGTTGATAATTGGCGATATTTAATGTATTGTAAAGCGCCGATGCATAATTTATAGTTCCACAGTCGGACATTTTTTTAAACTGAAATGTCCCTTTCACCGCTGGGATTATACAGTCTGTCTGTTCAACTAAACCACAGATTTTTAAATCCATCCATTTCCAAGGCATTTTGTCATGCAAACCTTTTTTTGGGGGGGAGGTTAGTTGGAATATATTTTGGTCATTTATAATTGTACTCACATCAAGCACTTAAACTTGACTATGTCTGAAACATTCATTGAATGTGTAAATTAAATTCATAAATATGTAACCTAGCTAGGGAAGGCTCGTATGAATATTGCAGCCTGAAAAGGGGAAGCCAGAGTCGTATATATATATATATATATATATATATATATATATAGTGTATTTGTGTTGAAATTAGGTTTGAGGAATTTAATTAATTTCTTACTGGCCTGATGTTACGAACAACACATTTTATTTATGTTGTATCATATATTTATATATAATATTTATATATTATATTTATAGATATATATATTAATAATATATATACACATATGGCTCTGGGTGCAGCCACACTCAAGGCTTTTGGCAGGCCACTCTGTGTCGTTTGATATGACGGTGTTTAATTAAATATATAAAAGATAAAAGAAGTGGAGAAAATGTAAATAAACATAACGTTGAATATGAAGGTATATTTGGCCACTGTGTGAACATGACAGTTCACTGGTGATTTGATCAACAACAATACAAATAAATGTGAATGATACAATTCAATTTTAGATTATGCCCATTTTGTAAATAAATCACATCTGTAATTGAGAATAAACATTTAATAATAATAAAAATGCTAGATATATTAAAATGACAAAACTATGAACATTATATTTTGTAAATATTAACTTAAAGTCAGGATTGTTGTAGTGTGGTAGTTTGTGTGACAACAGTAATTAGTATAAAACCAGGAAGAACAAATGTGTTTCATATCATAACGTTATTCAGATCATTTGAAATATAGATGAAACTCAGGTTTTCCAATCAGGTTTTATGGTCTGAAATGATTTATCTGAAATTAAAACTAGAAGTAGCTAAATCCGTAAAGTTACTTACTCTATATGGTACAGAATGAGGCTTAGAGTAAAGTTGAAGTTACTTCAAATTCAAAAACATAATGCATTTAAACTACGAAATAGATCATGAAATGTAAAACGTTTCCATATTCCATATTTTCACTATTAAAAACATATATTTTTTATATGAATAAAACATATTTTTTTATATTATGGATTGTGCAGTATCAAAACATTTAGTCTATATTGATATATTAAAATTATTGTTGTCACAGAATGCTCATCAATGCCCCATTGAGACCAAAATGTACTGTAATAGTTCTTAGAAAACTGTAAACAACACATGATAAGTACAGTAAACAACACATGATAAGTACAGTAAACAACACATGATAAGTACTGTAAACAGCACATGATAAGTACAGTAAACAACACATGATAAGTACAGTAAACAACACATGATAAGTACTGTAAACAACACATGATAAGTACAGTAAACAACACATGATAAGTGTACAGTTGGTTCCTAACAACGCTTATTATCTATATTAAAACATGACTAAGCACAATTTGACATATTATGATTATTGAAACAATAACTTTGAAAAATGTGGCATGGCACTGGACAAAAGCAGTCTGACCATAATAGGTCATTCGTCCCAGACATGGTATTTGTTAAATGCACACACCACATACCATAAATCCAACAACTCTGCATGATCCTTTGAAAAACCAAATTGCCAGCGTTGTCTAGTAAATCTGGACCAGCTAGTTTCTTTAATCTGACGCCAAAGGTTACTAGGTTCAAGATGTCTGGACTGGGGACTTGAGAAGCCTATGTAGCTTTTTTTTACCGTTAATGGTTTCTTCCTCGGTCTCAGTTAGTTTACAGATTGAACTGTAAGCTGTGACTGAACGGCACTCCGATGGCCCTGTCCGATGGCCCTGTCCGATGGCCCTGTCCGATGGCCCTGTCCGATGGCCCTGTCCGATGGCCTTATTTCCAGGGGTGTCTGAGGAGTAAGGTCCTCCCACCAGAAGGCCTTTCATTTTGTTTGAGCGGATCAAAAGCCAAAACAGAAGAAGCCCACAACACATTTGTGATAAGAAACATATATTTTGCTCTTGTTTAGTTTAGACAACATACAGTAGCCTACTTACAGGAAGCTCTGTATTTTGGTTCAACATGTCTGGACTGAAATTGTAGGAGAGGGTACCAGCCTGGTAGACTTACAGGGATAATACATATTCATATTCTCATTATTCATTGTTTTACCAGTCAAATACTCTGGGTTGCTTTTCAGCTGTCTGGCCTCAGTGTGTAATGTGTGTTAGCCACACACTTACAGACACACTGGTCACTGGACCATAGCAACGGTCAAGTGACCTTTTGGCTCCGGCAGCATTTCAGCTTGTCCTCATGCTCTGCTGACCGCCTAACCTCTGGAAAGGGCATCCGCTGACATCATCAGACAAAGATGCTTAACTACTAACACCCTTGAGGTTGAGACTCAGGACTCCCTGGAGTTGGAGTAACATTCTGCCCATTATGGGAAAAACAACAGGTACTTGGAAGTGGGACAGGTTCGAGTGGGGAGACAACTGCAGTTATGGATGTATTCCACTAGGGGCCAGTGTGTCACCAGTTTTAAGAGCCAAGGTGGGTGTCTGTGTGGGGTTGCTGTTGAAGAATGAGCTGTTGTGAATGAGAGAAAGAGAGCGAAAGAGGGAGGGAGGGAATGAGAGAGAGGTGGGATGAGAGAGAGGGCACGAGAGAGAGAGAGAGAGAGAGAGAGAGAGAGAGAGAGGATGAGAGAGACAGTGAGGGGATGAGAGAGAGAGGATGAGACAGAGCGAGAGAGGGGATGAGAAAGAGAGAGAGAGAGAGAGGGGGGGATGAGAGAGACAACGAGAGAGAGAGAAAGGATGAGAGAGACAGCGAGAGAGAGAGAGAGAGAGAGAGGGGATGAGAGAGAGAGAGAGAGAGAGAGAGAGAGAGAGAGAGACAGCGAGAGAGAGAGGGGATGAGAGAGAGAAGACATGAGAGAGAGAGGATGAAAAAGAGTGAGAGAGAGAGAAAGACAGAGAGAGAAGGGATGAGACAGAGCGAGAGGGAATGAGAGAGAGAGGGGATGAGAGAGAGAGGGGATGAGAGAGAGCGAGAGAGGGGATGAGAGAGAGAGAGAGAGAAACATTTGATGAACTGCAAACCTGGTGAGATCTCAGCAGGATAGTGTGGAGTGGTTAAACACCACCCTCAACCTGACAATTGATAAACAAATGGCATATTAAATGATTCTCTCTGTGTGTGTATCTGAGCACAGAGCACCTGCGTGACTCTATTGTCCCAGAAGTCTATGTCCTATAAAATATAGATTTTTTATAAATAGAGTATGTCATGTGCAGTCCAGACTCGGCTGCGCAATTCTACAACTAGACCAAACTCCAGCACATATAAAACCTACCTATTCTATTCTAAGTCTGTATTTATAAAACATACCTATTCCATTCTATTCTATATGTCTATCTATAAAACCTACCTAATTATATTCTAAGTCTATATTTATAAAACATACCTATTCCATTCTATTCTATGTCTATCTATAAAACCTACCTATTCGATTCTTTAAAACCTACCTATTCTATTCTTTAAAATCTACCTATAATATTCTATTCTATATGTATATCTATAAAACCTACCCATTCTAAATCTATATTCTATAAAACCTACCTATTCTCTTATATATCTATATCTATAAAACCTACCTATTCTTTAAAACCTACCTATTCTATTATATTCTAGATGTATTTCTATAAAACCTACATATTCTATTCTATAAAACCTACCTACTATAATCTATAAAATCTACCTATTCTATTCTATAAAACCTACCTATTCTATTCTATAAAACCTACCTATTATAATTGATAAAACCTACCTATTCTATGAAACCTACATATTCTATTCTATAAAACCTACCTACTATAATCTATAACATCTACCTATTATACTATATAAAAACTACATATTACATTCTATACATATATCTATGAATCCTACCTATTCTATATGTATATCTATAAAACCTACCTACTCTATTCTATAAAATCGACCTATTCTACTCTATAAAACCCACCTATTCTATTCTATAAAACCTACCTATTATATTCCATGAGAGAAATTGCCAAGAAACTGAAGATCTCGTACAAAGCTGTGTACTACTTCCTTCACAGAACAGCGCAAACTGTCTCTAACCAGAATAGAAAGAGGAGTGGGAGGCCCCGGTGCACAACTGAGCAAGAGGACAAGTACATTGTCTAGTTTGAGAAACAGATGCCTCACAAGTCCTCAACTGGTGGCATCATTAAATAGTAACCGCAAAACACCAGTCTCAACGTCAACAGTGAAGAGGCGACTCTGGGATGCTATCCTATATCCTCCTGTTCTATATCCTATCTTGTATCCTCCTATTCTATAGCCTATCCTATATCCTCCTATACTATATCCTGTTCTATATCCTATCTTGTATCCTCCTAAACTCTATCCTATCCTATCCTATCTTTTTTTTTTTTTTTTTACTTTTATTTAACTTGGCAAGTCAGTTAAGAACAAATTATTATTTTCAATGACGGCCTAGGAACAATGGGTTAACTGCCTTGTTCAGGGTTAGAATGACAGATTTTTACATGGTCAGCTCAGGGATTCGATCTTGCAATCTTTTGGTTACAATGCTCTAACCACTAGGCTACCTGCCACCCTATCTAATATCTCCTCATTTATATTCTATATTTTTTCTCCTATCCTATATCCTCCTATACTATATCCTGTCCTATATCCTCCTATACCATATTCTATATCCTCCTATACTATATCCTGTCCTATATGCTCCTATACTATAGCCTATCCTATATCCTCCTATACTATATCCTATCTTATATCCTCCTATACTATATCCTGTCCTATATGCTCCTATACTATAGCCTATCCTATATCCTCCTATACTATAGCCTATCCTATATCCTCCTATACTATATCCTGTCCTATATGCTCCTATACTATAGCCTATCCTATATCCTCCTATACTATAGCCTATCCTATATCCTCCTATACTATATCCTATCTTATATCCTCCTTTCCTATATCCTCCTTTCCTATATCCTCCTATACTATAGCCTATCCTATATCCTCCTATACTATATCCTGTCCTATATCCTATCTTATATCCTCCTATTCTATATCCTGTCCTATATCCTCCTATGGTATATTCTATATACTGTCCTATATCCTCCTATTCTATTCTATATCATATCCTATATCTTCCTACCCTATATCCTGTTCTATATCCTCCTATCCTATATCTTATCCTAAATCCTCCTATTCTATATTCTAGATCCTGTCCCAAATCCTCCTATTCTATATCCTATTCTATATCCTCCTATTCTATATCCTGTCCTATATCCTCCTATTCTATTCTGTATCCTCCTATTCTATTTCCTGTCCTATATCCTCCTATTCTATTCTATATCCTCCTATTCTATATCCTGTCCTATATCCTCCTATTCTATTCTATATCCTCCTATTCTATATCCTGTCCTATATCCTCCTATTCTATTTCCTGTCCTATATCCTCCTATTCTATTCTATATCCTCCTATTCTATTTCCTGTCCTATATCCTCCTATTCTATTCTGTATCCTCCTATTCTATTTCCTGTCCTATATCCTCCTATTCTATTCTATATCCTCCTATTCTATATCCTGTCCTATATCCTTCTACTCTATTCTATCTCCTCCTATTCTATATCCTGTCCTATATCCTCCTATTCTATTCTATATCCTCCTATTCTATTTCCTGTCCTATATCCTCCTATTCTATTCTATCTCCTCCTATTCTATATCCTGTCCTATATCCTCCTATTCTATTCTATATCCTCCTATTCTATATCCTGCCCCATATCCTCCTATTCCATATCCTATATCCTATCCCATATCCTCTTATTCTATAACCTATCCTATATACTCCTAATCCATATCCTATACTATGTCCTCCTAATCTATACTATATTTTATCCTATATCATCCTAATCTATGTCATCATATTCTATAACCTGTCCTATACCCTCCTATTCTATATTCTATATCCTGTCCTATAATCTATACATTATCACATATTTATATCCTATTCAAAATATAATCCTATATTTACAGTTGAAGTCAGAAGTTTACATACACCTTAGCCAAATACATTTTAACTCAGTTTTCACAATTCCTGACACTTAATCCTAGCAACAATTCCTTGTCTTAGGTCAGTTAGGATCACCACTTTATTTTAAGAATGTGAAATGTCAGAATAATAGTAGAGAGAATGATTTATTTCAGCTTTTATTTCTTTCATCACATTCCCAGTGGGTCAGAAGTTCACATACACTCAATTAGTATTTGGTAGCATTGCCTTTAAATTGTTTAACTTGGGTCAAACGGTTCGGGTAGCCTTCCACAAGCTTCCCACAATAAATTGGGTGAATTTTGGCCCATTCCTCCTGACAGAGCTGGTGTAACTGAGTCAGGTTGGTAGGCCTCCTTGCACGCACACGCTTTTATGTCAAAATAATAGTAGAGAGAATTATTTATTTCAGCTTTCATTTCTTTCATCACATTCCCAGTGGGTCAGAAGTTCACATACACTCAATTAGTATTTGGTAGCATTGCCTTTAAATTGTTTAACTTGGGACAAACGGTTCGGGGTAGCCTTCCACAAGCTTCCCACAATAAGTTGGCAGAATTTTGTCCCATTCCTCCTGACAGAGCTGGTGTAACTGAATCAGGTTTGTAGGCCTCCTTGCATGCACACGCTTTTCAGTTCTGCCCACAAATTGTCTAAAGGATTGAGGTCAGGGCTTTGTGATGGCCACGCCAATAACATGACTTTGTTGTCCTGAAGCCATTTTGCCACAACTTTGGAAGTATGCTTGGGGTCATTGTCCATTTGGAAGACCCATTTGCGACCAAGCTTTAACTTCCTTACTGATGTCTTGTGATGTTGCATCAATATATGCACATCATTTTCTTCCATCATGATGCTATCTATTTTGTGAAGTGCACCAGCCCCTTCTGCAGCAAAGCACCCCACAACATGATGCTGCCACCCCCGTGCTTCACGGTTGGTATGGTGTTCTTCGGCTTGCAAGTCTCCCCCTTTTTCCTCCAAACATAATGATGGTCATTATGGCCAAACAGTTCTATTTTTGTTTCATCGGACCAGAGGACATTTCTCCAAAAAGTACGATCTTTGTCCCCATGTGCAGTTGCAAATCGTAGTCAGGCTTTTTTATGGTGGTTTTGGAGCAGTAGCTTCTTCCTTGCTGAGCGGCCTTTCAGATTATGTCGATATAGGACTCATTTTACTGTGGATATAGATACTTTTGTACCTGTTTCCTCCAGCATCTTCACATGGTCCTTTGCTGTTGTTCTGGGATTGATTTGCTCTTTTCGCACCAAAGTACGTTAATCTCTAGGAGACAGAACGTGTCTCCTTCCTGAGCGGTGTGACGGCTGCATGGTCCCATGGTGTTTATACTTGCGTACTATTGTTTGTACAGATGAACGTGGTACCTTCAGGTGTTTGGAAATTTCTTCCAAGGATGAACCAGACTTGTGGAGGTCTACACATATTTTCTGAGGTCTTGGCTGATTTCTTTTGCTTTTCCCATGATGTCAAGCAAAGAGGCACTGAGTTTGAAGGTAGGCCTTAAAATATATCCACAGGTACAGCTCCAATTGACTCAAATTATGTCAATTAGCCTATCAGAAGCTTCTAAAGCCATGACATCATTTTCTGGAATTTTCCAAGCTGTTTAAAGGCACAGTCAACTTAGTGTATGTAAACTTCTGACCCACTGGAATTGTGATACATTGAATTATAAGTGAAATAATCTGTCTGTAAACAATTGTTGGAAAAATGACTTGTGTCATGCACAAAGTAGATGTCCTAACCAACTTGCCAAACCTATAGTTTGTTAACAATTTGTGGAGTGGTTGAAAAACGAGTTTCAATGACTCCAACCTAAGTGTATGTAAACTTCCGACTTCAACTGTATATCCTAAACTATATCCTATCCTATATTTATATCCTAATCTATATCCTATATGTATATCTTATTCTATACGCTATATGTATATCTTATTCTATACGCTATATCCTATTCTATATTCTATATCCTAATCTATTTTCTATATCCTATTCTATATGCTATGTCCTATTCTACGTATTCTATATCCTAATCTATATTCTATTTGCTATATCCTATAATGTCAGGGCCTTTAGACCCAGAAACCTCTATGCCCATGCCCAGACCAGTCATGGTGGTCCTGTGAAAGACACCTGGTGGGAGCAACCTGTGTTTCTCAGTTGGTAGAGCATGAAGCTTCCAATGCCAGGTTTGGGGGTTCGATTCCCACAGGGGACCAGTACAAAAAAATTATAAAAATATATGCACTCACTACTGTAAGTTTCTCTGGATAAGAGCATCTGCTAAAATGTAAGCAATGTTTTCCTTGCAGATTCAATTAGAAGTATTTAAACCTCCGCTGCCAGATCTCTTCTCCAAACAATCCCCTGGCAGACTCGCCTGCTCCATGTTCTGCTGTTTCTCTCCCTCCCTCTCCTGCTCCATGTTCTGCTGTTTCTCTCCCTCCCTTGTCCCTTCTTTCCCCTTCCTCCTCCCTCTCTTTTTCACTTTCTAACACAAGCCAGGACTGGGAGGCACATGATTAGGTGCTGGCTAATTGGGTTCAGATTCACGAGTTTGGACCGAGAACCATGGTGGAAGCCCGAGCCAAGCACGCACGCACGCACGCACGCACGCACGCACACACACACACACACACACACACACACACACACACGTCACAGCTAATACACCCTGTCAGCGCACTGCGTGTTTTCACCTTTTTTTTGTGAGGGGGAGGTTTTTCGATTGGCCTCGAGACACCACCGGATTTGTTTTGGCACAGCGCGTCTAGGCGTTCCGTGCTTATCATGGCGACTCGATCTGTCAGATGTTGAGACGGCAACGTTGTGTGGATATTAGGAGAGAGGGAACGTCGAGGGAAAACAGAAGAAAGAGGAGAAAGTGATTGGGACACCTGCACCCCCCCTCCATTCTAGCCCCTTCCATCAGATAACAAAGCAACATGAATCACAGGTTTGATTTGTGGGGAAATTGCTGGGTGCCTTTCACAGGATACTGGGAGAAGAAAAATAACCGCCTCTCAAAACTATCAACATTTCTGTTTGATTTGGACGATAAGCACCAACCTTCATACTCTTTAATTAATGATAAGCATCAACCTTCACTCTTTAATTAATGATAAGCACCAACCTTCATACTCTTTAATTAATGATAAGCACCAACCTTCATACTCTTTAATTAATGATAAGCACCAACCTTCATACTCTTTAATTAATGATAAGCACCAACCTTCATACTCTTTAATTTACGATAAGCACCAACCTTCATACTCTTTAATTTACGATAAGCACCAACCTTCATACTCTAATTAATGATAAGCACCAACCTTCACATTCTAATTAATGATAAGCACCAACCTTCATACTCTAATTAATGATAAGCACCAACCTTCATACTCTTTAATTTACGATAAGCACCAACTGTCACGTTCGCTATCTTCAAACTCCCGATCATAAATAAACCAAGGCGCAGCGTGCATGGAATTCCACATCTTTTAATGAAGATGAAACTCACCAAAACAACAAAACAGGAGAAAAACGAAACGTGACGTTCTGGGCTGCTCACAGGTAGCAACACAAAAACAAGATCCCACAAACACAGGTGGGAAAAGGGCTGCCTAAGTATGATTCCCAATAAGAGACAACGATAGACAGCTGCCTCTGATTAGGAACCATACTCGGCCAAAAACAAAGGAATTAACAACATAGAATGCCCACCCCACATCACACCCTGACCTAAACTAAAAAAAATAAAATGGCTCTCTAAGGTCAGGGCGTGACAGTACCCCCCCCCCCAAAGGTGCGGATCCCGGCCGCAAACCTGAACCTATAGGGGAGGGTCCAGGTGGGCATCTACCCTTGGTGGCGGCTCCGGTTTGGGGCGTAGCCCCCGCTCCGCCCGCTGATCCCTCCGCTTTTGTGTAACCGGACCGTGGATCGTCGCCGGAGGAACCGGACCGTGGACTATCGCCGGAAGCACCGAACTGGGAACCACCGCTGGAGGCTCTGGACTGCCGACCGTCGCTGGAGGGTCCGGACTGCGGGCTGTCTCAGGAGGTTCCGGACTGCGGGCACCAACCTTCACATTCTAATTAATGATAAGCACCAACCTTCATGGATCTTTACTACAGGCTCCGCGCCATGGATCATCACTGGAGGCTTTGTGCCATGGATCATCACTGGAGGCTCCGGGCCATGGATCTTCACTGGAGGCTTTGTACGTGGACCCGGAACAGGTCTCACCGGACTAGGGAGACGCACTGGAGACCGGGTGCGTGGGGCTGGCACAGGATATACTGGGCCGTGGAGGCGCACTGGAGGTCTGGAGCGTAGGGCTGGCACAACCCGTCCTGGCTGGATGCTCACTTTAGCCCGGCAAGTGCGGGGCACTGGCAAGGATGCGCACTGGGCTGTGAATGTGCACCGGAGATACAGTGTGCATCACCGCATAACACGGTGCCTGACTGGTCACACGCTCCCCACGGTAAGCACGGGGAGTTGGCTGAAGTCTCAACCCTGACTCCGCCAATCTACCCCCCCCCCCCAATGTGTTTTTTGGAGCTGCCTCTCGGGCTTCCGTCGTTGCCGTGACTCCCAATCTCGTCGCTGTTCCTCCCTCGCTGCTTCCACTTATTCCCATGGGAGGCGATTGCTTCCGGCCTGGATCTCCTCCCACGTCCAGGATCCTTTGCCATCCAGGATGTCCTCCCATGTCCAACTTGTCTTCCCCGTAGGCGCACGCTGCTTGGTCTTTTTGTGGTGGGATCTTCTGTCACGTTCGCTATCTTCAAACTCCCGATCATAAATAAACCAAGGCGCAGCGTGCATGGAATTCCACATCTTTTAATGAAGATGAAACTCACCAAAACAACAAAACAGGAGAAAAACGAAACGTGACGTTCTGGGCTGCTCACAGGTAGCAACACAAAAACAAGATCCCACAAACACAAGTGGGAAAAGGGCTGCCTAAGTATGATTCCCAATCAGAGACAACGATAGACAGCTGCCTCTGATTGGGAACCATACTCGGCCAAAAACAAATAAATAAACAACATAGAATGCCCACCCCACATCACTCCCTGACCTAACCAAATAGAGAAATAAAACGGCTCTCTAAGGTCAGGGCGTGACACCAACCTTCATACTCTATAATTAATGATAAGCACCAACCTTCATACTCTTTAATTAATCATAAGCACCAACCTTCATACTCTTTAATTAATGATAAGCACCAACCTTCATACTCTTTAATTAATGATAAGCACCAACCTTCATACTCTTTAATTTACGATAAGCACCAACCTTCATACTCTTTAATTAATGATAAGCACCAACCTTCATACTCTTTAATTAATGATAAGCACCAACCTTCATACTCTTTAATTTACGATAAGCACCAACCTTCATACTCTTTAATTTACGATAAGCACCAACCTTTATACTCTTTAATTTACGATAAGCACCAACCTTCATACTCTTTAATTAATGATAAGCACCAACCTTTATACTCTTTAATTAATGATAAGCACCAACCTTCATACTCTTTAATTAATGATAAGCACCAACCTTCATACTCTTTAATTAATGAAAAGCACCAACCTTCATACTCTTTAATTAATGATAAGCACCAACCTTCATACTCTTTAATTAATGATAAGCACCAACCTTCATAGTCTTTAATTTACGATAAGCACCAACCTTCATACTCTTTAATTAACGATAAGCATCAACCTTCACTCTTTAATTAACTCTTTACCTGCTGGTTATACTGCCTTTAAAAGCATTCTATAGAAATACTCTCCCGTGACAGTATGTTAGCTATACCCCTTGGTCCCTTACTTCTGTTTAACCTGTCTCTCCATACCAAGCTCCCACTGACCCCTTCCTCACCCACCCCCTCTAAAACAGTACATCCAGTCCTGGCCAAACACACCAGCCAGGCCTGTCCAGTCCCGAGAAACCAGCCAGGCCTGTCCAGTCCTGAGAAACCAGCCAGGCCTGTCTAGTCCTGAGAAACCAGCCAGGCCTGTCCAGCCCTGAGAAACCAGCCAGGCCTGTCTAGTCCTGATAAACCAAAAGAAAAAAGCCCGATCCCCTCTCTCCTTTCCTTGCTGGCACATCGAATAAAATTTAAATGGAGCGAGGGCATGAGGGGGGGATAGATGGCATAGCTGTCGCAGCCTTGCAGGGTTCTGTCCCTAGGGAGCCTCCCCCCTCTGTCCCCCATCTCTTTAATCCTGGCTAGAAACACTACCCCCTCTCCCGTCCTACGTCCCCCATCCCTTTAATCCTGGCTAGAAACGACCCCCCCAACCTCATCCCATTCATCCTGGCTAGAAACGACCCCCCCCAACCTCATCCCATTCATCCTGGCTAGAAACGACCCCCCCAACCTCATCCCATTCATCCTGGCTAGAAACGACCCCCCCAACCTCATCCCATTCATCCTGGCTAGAAACGACCCCCCCCCAACCTCATCCCATTCATCCTGGCTAGAAACGACCCCCCCCAACCCCATCCCATTCATCCTGGCTAGAAACGACCCCCCCCAACCTCATCCCATTCATCCTGGCTAGAAACGACCCCCCCCAACCCCATCCCATTCATCCTGGCTAGAAACGACCCCCCCCAACCTCATCCCATTCATCCTGGCTAGAAACGACCCCCCCAACCTCATCCCATTCATCCTGGCTAGAAACGACCCCCCCCAACCTCATCCCATTCATCCTGGCTAGAAACGACCCCCCCCAACCTCATCCCATTCATCCTGGCTAGAAACGACCCCCCCCAACCCCATCCCATTCATCCTGGCTAGAAACGACCCCCCCCAACCTCATCCCATTCATCCTGGCTAGAAACGACCCCCCCCCAACCCCATCCCATTCATCCTGGCTAGAAACGACCCCCCCAACCTCATCCCATTCATCCTGGCTAGAAACGACCCCCCCAACCTCATCCCATTCATCCTGGCTAGAAACGACCCCCCCCAACCTCATCCCTTTAATCCTGGCTAGAAACGACCCCCCCCAACCTCATCCCTTTAATCCTGGCTAGAAACGACCCCCCCCAACCTCATCCCATTCATCCTGGCTAGAAACGACCCCCCCAACCTCATCCCATTCATCCTGGCTAGAAACGACCCCCCCCAACCTCATCCCATTCATCCTGGCTAGAAACGACCCCCCCCAACCTCATCCCATTCATCCTGGCTAGAAACGACCCCCCCCAACCTCATCCCATTCATCCTGGCTAGAAACGACCCCCCCCAACCTCATCCCATTCATCCTGGCTAGAAACGACCCCCCCCAACCTCATCCCATTCATCCTGGCTAGAAACAAAAGAGAGGAAGAAAGGGAGCGTCCACCACCCAGAGAAACTACAATAACAAGGACACTACCAGCCCCCTTCTAATCCAACACAGGCCCCTAGTACGGAACATTGAAACCTTCTGGAACAAGTGACGGCGACTGGCTCACTGGCTCTGGTTCCAGTTCAGAGATCCAATCGGAGCTGCAGAAGGAACAGATGGGGCCTTATCATTGGACGGGATCTGGCCACATGCGGCATGCATTCCTAGACGTGTCGGTAATGCTCTTGTTTCTTTAGCTAATGCTAACGTTCACGTTAAATTACGCACTGAATTAACGTTGGAGTGCCCTCATTATTCCATATATTACTTATGGTGGCTTTGAAAACCACCCTCAAGCCTATCGTAATGTAGGCTTTGAAAAACCACCCTCAAGCTGTTTATTCTACAGGTTAATGGATAAGATAATTACTGTCTTGTGATATTACAATCCACCATACCTTCCTGTCCACTAATTATATAGAAAAGGTGAGCATATTGTACATTCAGAACGCTATGCATACTCCAGGTGTTTGCGATTGCGAACGCACCCCCAATACTACTCTTCCTCACCGGACTGGCCCTAGGACGTTCTTAAAGCCACGGGCTCTCGACAGAGACCCAAGATGTTTGTTAGCTGCTCTTTAATATAACAACCTATTATTCTGTCCATGTTATTACAGTAAGTCACTAAGGGACATACAGGGCATAGTTTGGGTAAAAGCCCTGGCCAAGGAAACTTCCAGAGGCCTGAATGACTGATCTGTTTGACTCCATTAAATGGCGTTGCTGTGAATAGAGAGAGGTAGAGAGAGGTAGAATCGAGAGGCAGCTGGAGGGAGGCCAAATGCTCCACGGCAGGGGTGAGAAGTTCACGCAGGGGTATGGCGGGGGTGCCGGGGGTTCAGACACTGATGAACAGACGGACCAGACGGACCAGTGTGACTGACACCTGTGCTGGTCACAGACAGACCGACACAGTGGATTGTGAGTAGACCAACTGACTGATCAGGACGGGGAATGGAGGCAGAATGGTGTGTGTGTGTGTGTGTGTGTGTGTGTGTGTGTGTGTGTGTGTGTGTGTGTGTGTGTATGTGTGTGTGTGTGTGTGTGTGTGTGTGTGTGTGTGTGTGTGTGTGTGTGTGTGTATGTGCATATGCTTAATTAACTGACACAATGTCCCAATGCAGTGGGAGGAGACTACCACCAGAGAAGTGGAATGTTTTGACATGGATTATCGCCACTGAAAGACACAGGCCATGAGAAGATTTCCCAGTTCTTAGCAGGGTTGTGGACTGTAGAGGGGGGGTTCTTCTATTGGCTAGAGGCTGACATAGATACAGTAAGAGGTGACAGCCAGAGGCTGATGGGAGAATGAGGACCAGAGCTCAAAGCGGTCACACACCAGTGATGTCAGAATGTAGCCTGACACTGAGATCACCTGGCTGGAGACAGAGTGGATTATGGGAGATTAGGGGGGGGACTGTGTGACTTGGCATCGCTGTGCTTTGATTGGCACTGGGAGTTCTGTTGTTCTCAGGGCAGGTTTGATGTACTGCCAACACACACACACATACTTAATGGACACACACAAACACACACAGATAAAATGACACAAATGCATGCACAATCGCACGCACACAAACACACATCCCCCAAAACACCCGACCCGTCCCAACAGTAGCAACTGTAACAATGGCGATGGCTTAACGTATAGAAACGAGAGCCTGTGGACTGGAGACAGCAGCTCACACACTGTTGGGCTTCACAGGCTCAGGCCATGACAGGTGTCATAAAGGATCAAGTGGTCAGTTTAATGCTCGACCACAGCTGTGTTAGTGTGTGCACATTAATAATGAAGAGTATGCTCTTTACATCAAATGGCAATCCTTTATTTAGGCTGCTAATAATGATCTGTCTGCTATTAACAAGTGGCTGCCTAATGTTCTGTCTAATCTTGCTAATGTAAACAGGCGCGTAAATTATATAAGGAAGCGATGGGATTGTGTACGTCAGTTGTACGTCACCATCTGGGAGTTGTCTGTGGGCTCAGTGCATTACCTTACATTCCATTATATTGCAGTGTGTTTGGTTAAACACTCTTTAACGCAAACATTTTCAGAAGCTCTTTGTTGCTTCCTAATGTATAAGCATCTCTAGAGTGAGTTACATTCATCTAGAATGTCACCGTATAATCTGTCCTACTGCAAAGTATTAATCACACTTTGATCAATAATAGTTTATAGGAATCATTTTACAAATACAAGTGATGATGGAGAAAGGTATCAAGAGCATTTCAGTTCAAGACTTTTAGGTCCAAATTGATCAGGACTCAATTAATTGCAATGTACAGGGGTGATATATTGAAGGAAAACTCCACTCAAAAACAATGTTTTGGTATTTAAAAAAAAAAATGTGTTCGCTGTTGATACAGTCCCAAAATTATTTGCATGTTCTCAAGATATAGGTGTTTCAAAAGGAAAAGTGTGACCACATCATCCTGAAGATGCTAAATGAATCATATGATGTAAAACCCATCATCCTGATGATGCTAAATGAATCATATGATGCTAAATGAATCATATGATGCTAAATGAATCATATGATGTAAAACCCATCATCCTGATGATGCTAAATGAATCATATGATGTAAAACCCATCATCCTGATGATGCTAAATGAATCATATGATGTAAAACCCATCATCCTGATGATGCTAAATGAATCATACAATGTAAAACCCATCATCATGATGATGCTAAATGAATCATATGATACTAAATGAATCATACAATGTAAAACCCATCATCATGATGATGCTAAATGAATCATATGATATTAAATGAATCATATGATACTAAATGAATCACACAATGTAAAACCCATCATCATGATGATGCTAAATGAATCATATGATGCAAAATGAAGGATGAACTAAGGTTTGGATCCACTGTAAGATAACCCCCATAACCATTCTAGCAAAAATCCTGCTAGCAAAAATCCTGCTAGCAACAATCCTGCTAGCAAAAATCCTGCTAGCAAAAATCCTGCTAGCAACAATCCTGCTAGCAAAAATCCTGCTAGCAGCAATCCTGCTAGCAAATAACACTGTACACACACTGAACACACACTGAACACACAAAACACACACTGTACACACTGTACACACACTGTACACACACTGTACACACACGGAACACACACTGTACACACTGTACACACAACACACACACTGAACACACACTGAACACACATGTGTATTAGCAGGAATGAGCTTAGGCATACACACACACACTCTCACACACCCTGCCAGCTGTCATTCACTGCTTTAGTGCACAAGGCCTGAGGGACTACATTAAATCCTGTTGGAGACAGTATGACGGGCACACTCACACACACACACACACACACACACACACACACACACACACACACACACACACACACACACACACACACACACACACACACACACACACACACACACACACACACTCTTTCTCTCTCTCTGACACTGAATGACAGCGCTTCTTGCTGCTAACTAGCTCGACATGAAAAATGAATGAGTTATGGTCTCCATGGGATTTGATGCTTGAGGTCCAGCTGAAACAAAGCATGTATCTTTCCATGGGAGGCATTTATGTCACCACTGTTGGTTGTATTTAGTAGCAGTAGAGAATATCTGCATCCCAAATTAAACCTGTTTCCCAATATAGTGCACACTATAGGGAATATGGTGCCATGTATAGGGAATAGAGTGTAGAGGGAATAGAGTGTATAGGGAATAGAGTGTATAGGGAATAGAGTGTATAGGTAATAGAGTGTAGAGGGAATAGAGTGTATAGGGAATAGAGTGTATAGGGAATATGGTGCCATGGATAGGGAATAAAGTGTACAGGGAATAGAGTGTATAGGGAATATCATGCCATGGATAGGGAATAGAGTGTATAGGGAATATAGTGTATAGGGAATATAGTGTATAGGGAATAGAGTGTATAGGGAAATGGTGCCATGTATAGGGAATAGAGTGTACAGGGAATAGAGTGTATAGGGAATAGAGTATATAGGGAATAGAGTATATAGGGAATAGAGTGTATAGGGAATAGAGTATATAGGGAATAGAGTGTATAGGGAACAGAGTGTATAGGGAATAGAGTGTAGAGGGAATAGAGTGTATAGGGAATGGAGTGTATAGGGAAAATGGTGCTATGGATAGGGAATAGAGTGTATAGGGAATAGAGTGCCATGTATAGGGAATAGAGTGTACATCGAATAGGGTGAATAGGGAATATAGTGCATAGGGAATAGGGTATATAGGGAATAGAGTGTATAGGGCATTGAGTGTATCAGAAATAGAGTGTATCAGGAATAGAGTGTATATAGAGTGTATAGGGAATATAGTGTATTTTCGAATATAGTGTATAGGGAATAGAGTGTATAGGGAATAGAGTGTATAGGGAATAGAGTATATAGGGAATAGAGTGTATAGGGAATAGAGTGTATAGGGAATAGAGTGTATAGGGAATAGAGTGTATAGGGAATAGAGTGTATAGGGAATAGAGTGTATATAGAGTGTATAGGGAATAGAGTATATAGGGAATAGAGTGTATAGGGAATAGAGTATATAGGGAATAGAGTGTATATAGAGTGTATAGGGAATAGAGTGTTCAGGGAATATAGTGCACAGGGAATATAGTGCACAGGGAATAGAGTGTATAGGGAATAGAGTGTATAGGGAATAGAGTGTCATTTAGGACGCATGCAATGTCTCTGAGATCCAACTTACCGTTCCAATAACGGAACAATTAGTCTTGCAGGGGATATTGAACAAATAAGGGAATTGTGTCCAAACTCAAGCGTTATTTAAACTGGGCAGGAAATGAAACACGTGGCAATAAATATTTTGTTGTGATAGCCCGCAAATAATGAAAAACAAGAATGTGTACTTTTCAAATTTTTTCATTGCCTCTGGGCATAGCAGCGTAACATGTGGGGATAAAACATGGGCGATTAGGTATTTATCAGTGTAATATAACCAACCGCATATTAGTGGTGTATTACTGTGCAGACCATGTTTCCCCACTTAATAATATCTTGACAAAACATCAAAGCGATTTTCGCCGGTTTTATTTGACGATTCCATCTCGAGTTTCATTACCTGCATGTGGTGAATGCAATCTAAAACGCAGTCTAATAACATACATTTTGCTGAGTGAATTAAGTAGCCCTGGTATGCTAACATTCCCCCCCGATCATCCCAAGGCATTGTGTTGTGGTTTATAGACCTCCTAGACCGTCTCTCATTGGTTGCTGACAAGGTATTTGCAACTGTAACCAATGGCTTGTGAGCTATGTGAATTTCTGATGAGGAATCTTCGTCCTTATTGGTTGGTGTGTCATGAAACCAGGGGTTGGAGAGGGGTGTGTTTCTGTGTTTTTTTTAATGTATGTGTGCGTGTGTGCGTGTGTGTGTGTGTGTATGTGTGTGCGTGCGTGTGTGTGTGTGTGCGTGTGCGTGTGCGCGTGTGCGTGTGTGTGTGTGAGTGTGCGTGTGCGTGTGTGCTCGCGTGTGTGTGTGTGTGTGTGTGTGTGTGTGTGTGTGCGTGCGTGTGTGCGCGTGTGTGTGTGCGTGTGCATGGGCAACAGAATAACTTCTGGCACTGGCCAGTGGCTAAGTCCCAGTGTCTTCAGACTAGACTGGAAGGTAGGGACCGAGAGACTGAAAGACAGCTGTCTCAAGGCCATCAGACTGTTAAAAAGCCAGTAACCTGGCCTGAACTTAGTCACTGTCACTAGCCTGCTACCACCCGCTTAGTCAACCCTGCATATATACAGTACCAGTTCGAAGTTTGTACACGCCTACTCATTCAAGGATTTTCTTTATTTTGACTATTTTCTACATTGTAAATAGTAGTGAAGACATCAAAACTATGAAATAACACATATGGAATCATGTAGTAAGCAAAAAAGTGTTAAACAAATCAAATTATATTTTATATCTGATGTCTTCACTATTATTCAATGTAGAAAATAGTAAAAATAAAGAAAACCCTTGAATGAGTGGGTGTTGTCACGGATACCTCCAGAACTTTCATTATGCACACCTGGCCCCTATTCCCAGTGATTAGTAATTGTATAAGTGTGTCCTTTGTTCTCCAGTGTCCTGTCGATTATTGTTCCAATGTCCGTTGGTTCGTGTGAGTACCTGTGCTGTGTTGTTTTGGCTTTCGTGCCACGTATATTGTGTAGATGATTACAGGTCTCGTCCCATGTGATAATCATTGTGCACTAGTGTTATTTATTCCAGGTACTCCTCGCTCTTTTGTTTGGGGTTCAACCCTGTGTTGTTGTTACGTGTTTGTTTGGTCTTCGTGCCCTTACACGGCACGCCATAATTTGGGTGAAGTAAAAACCCATATTACGCATTCCTGAGCTTGTCTCCCGATCATTCATGCCAACGTGACAGGTGTGTCCAAACTTTTGACTGGTACAGTATATATAAATACACTATATATACAAAAGTATGTGGACACCCCTTAAAATTTGTGGATTCGGCAATTTCAGCCACATCCATTGCTGACAGGTGTATAAATCAAACACACAGCGATGCAATCTCCATAGACAAACATTGGCAGTAGAATGGCCTTACTGAAGAGCTCGGTGACTTTCAGTGTGGAACCGTCATAGGGTGCCACCTTTCCAACGAGTCAGTTTGTCAAATTTCTGCCCTGCTATAGCTGCCTCGGTCAACTGTAAGTGCTGTTATTGTGAAGTGGAAACGTCTAGGAGCAACAGCGGTTCAGCCGCGAAGTGGTAGGACACAAGCTCACAGAACAGAACCGTCGAGTGCTGAAGCACATAGCTTGTGAAAATTGTCTGTCCTCGATTTCAACACTCACTACCATGTTCCAAACTACCCCTGGAAGCAAGATCAGCACAATAACTGTTTGTCAGGAGCTTCCTTAAATGGGTTTCCATGGCAGAGCAGCCACACACAAGCCTAAAATCACCAATGATCAATGCCAAGCGTTGGCTGGAGTGGTGTAAAGCTCACTGCCGTTGGACTGCTGCAGTGGAAACGCTTTCTCTGGAGTGATGAATCACGCTTCACCCTCTGGCAGTCCGACGGACAAATCTGAGTTTGGCGGATGCCAGGAAAACGCTACCTGCCCGAATGCATAGTGCCAACTTTAAAGTTTGGTGGAGGATGAATAATGGTCTAGGGCTGTTTTTCATGCTTCGGGCTAGGCCCCTTAGTTCCGGTGAAGGGACAATTTAACGTTACAGCATACAATGACATTCTAGACGATTCTATGCTTCCAACTCTGTGGCAACAGTTTAGGGAAGGCCCTTTCCTGTTTCAGGATGACAATCCTCCTGTGCACAAAGCGAGGTCCATGTAGAAATGGTTTGTCGAGATCGGTGTTGAAAAGTTGGCCAGCTCAGAGCCCTGATCTCAACTCCATCAAACACCTTTGGGATGAATTGGAACACTGACTGCGAGCCAGGCCTTATCGCCCAACATCAGTGCCCGACCTCACTAATGTCTTGTGGCTGAATGGAAGCGAGTACCCTCAGCAATGTTCCAACATCTAGTAGATAGCCTTCCCAGAAGAATGGAGGCTGTTATAGCTGCAAAGGGGGGACCAACTCCATATTAATGCCCATGATTTTGGAATGAGATGTTTGACGAGCAGGTGTCCATATATCTTTTGGTCAGGTAGTGTATTTATACTCAGGACTCCGACATAGCTCTTTCTGATATTTCTATATTTCTTATTTATTTTATATTAGTGTGTATTGTTGTGTATTGTTAGATATTACTGCACTGTTGGAGCTAGGAACACAAGCATTTTGCTACACCTGCAATAACATCTGCTAATTACTGTGTGTATGCGACCAATAAAATGGTCGCATACACATTGATTTGATTCGATGTCAAGTCACAGCAGATGGAGGCGGGATGAGTTTTGTCACACTGCACTGTTGTAGTTTTTGATGTTCTTTTAGTTGTTCTGAAATGTCAACGCTGGCTGGGTGACAGGTCTGTTGTGAGTTGCTGTGAAAGCTGTTCAATTCTTGTGACAGTGTCACATGGCTAGGATCTCGCTCCTCGATTGAAATGAGGTGAGCTGGCTGAGGTTCAAGAGGAAACAGACCAAAATACTAAAACACCTCCTTGCATTGTCACCATGTTATTTCTGTTGGTCACATAGAAATAGAGGTTGATCCCTAACAATAAATACAGTCTAGAATGTACACCCTTCTGGTGAGTGGTCAACTAAGGGAACATCTAACTTTAAAATAAAATCAAAGTCGCCCACTTTTCTCCTAGTGTAATAGACCACTGTTTTAGCTAGGAAACATAAGGGTCTTGCTCCCTAAAATAAAATATAGAAACGATTTCAGTATGTACACTGAACAAAAATAGAAACGGAACATGCAACAATTGTTTTTCGATTTTACTGAGTTACAGTTCATATAATGAAATCAATCAATTTAAATAAATTCATTAGGCCCTAATCTATGGATTTTCACATGACGGAATACAGATACCTTTTTATAAAAAGTAGGGAGCGTGGATAAGAAAACCAGTCAGTATCTGGTGTGACCACCAGTGACCGCCAGTGGCCTCATGCAGCGGGACACATCTCCTTCGCATAGAGTTGATCAGGCTGTTGATTGTGGCCTGTAGAATGTTGTCCCACTCCTCTTCAATAGCTGTGCGAAGTTGCTGAGATATTGGCGGGAACTGGAACACGCTGTCATACACGTCGATCCAGAGCATCCCAAACATGCTCAATGGGTGACATGTCTGGTGAGTGTGGAGGCCATAGAAAAACTGGTACATTTTCAGCTTCCAGAAATTGTGTATAGATCCTTGCGACATGGAGCTATGCATTATCATTGAGAAACGTGAGGTGATGGTGGAAGATGAATGGCACGACAATGGGCTTCAGAGCTCGTCACGGTATCTCTGTATTCAAGTTGCCATCGATAAAATGCAATTGTGTTCGTTGTCCGTAGTTTATGCGTGCCCATACCATAACCCCACCGCCACCTTAGGGCACTCTGTTCACAACGTTGCTGACATCAGCAAACCGCTCGCGCACACGACGCCATACAGACGGTCTGCCATCTGCCTGGCACTGTTGAAACTGGGATTCATTCATGAAAAGCATAGTTCTCCAGCGAGCCAGTGGCCATTAAAGGTGAGCATTTTCCTACTGAAGTCGCTTACGATGCCCGAACTGCGGTCAGGTCAAGACCCTGGTGAGGACGACGAGCGCGCAAATGAACTTCCCTGAGATGGTTTCTGACAGTTTGTGCAGAAATTCTTTGGTAGTGCAAGCTTAAAGTTTCATCAGCTGTTTCGAGTGGACGATCCCGCAGTTGAAGAAGCCGGATGTGGAGGTCCTGGGCTGGCGTGGTTACACGTGGTCTGAGGTTGTAAGGATGGTGGATGTACTGCCAAATTCTTTAAAACAACATTTGTGCCGGCTTATGGTAGAGAAATTAACATAAAATTATCTGGCTACAACTCTGGTTGACATTCCTGCAGTCAGCATGTCAATTTCACACTGCCTCAAAACATGAGACATCTGTGACGTTGTGTTGTGTGACAAAACAATGCATTTTAGAGTTTGCTTTTTATTGTCCCCAGCACCTGTGTAATGATCATGCTGTTTAATCAGCTTCTTGATGTGTCACACCTGTCAGGTGCATGGATTGTCTTGGCAAAGGAGAAATGCTCACTAACAGGGATGTAAACAAATTTTGTGCCAAAAAATGTGAGAGAAGTACGATTTTTGTGCGTATGGAACATTTTCTGGGATCTTTTATTTCAGCTCATGAAACATGGGACCAATACTTTACATTTTGTGTTCATATTTTTGTTCAGTATATATACAGTGCATTCAGAAAGTATTCACACCCCTTGAATTTGTTCACATTTTGTTGTGTTACAGCATGAACAAAACATTGAATATATTTCGATTTTATGTCACAGGCCTGTACACAATATCCCATAATGTCAAAGTGTTATTATGGTTAAAAAAATAGATATTTTTACAAATGAATTAAAAATTAGAAAATGTAATGTTTTGAGTCAATAAGTATTCAACCGCTTCGTTATGGCAAGCCTAAATAAGTTCAGGAGTAATGTCCTTAACAAGTCACATAATACGTTGCATGGACTCACTCTGCGCAGTAATAGAGTTTATCATGATTTTTCAATGACACTTTTCTGTCTCAAGCCTGGGACCAATGAGTTGTTTACTGCACAGGCACACAGGCGCGCCATTCCTTCTTTTTCCTCTGTAATGAATCTGCTATTGTCCGGTTGGAATATTATCTAAGATTTATTTTAAAAAGACCCTAAGGATTGATTGTAAACACTGTTTGACATGTTTCTACGAACGGTAATGGAACTTTTTGACTTTTCATCTCGGGTTTTGCGCTCGCGCATTATGCCTTTGGAATAGTGATCTGAACGCGTGAACAAAACGGAGGTATTTGGACAATAAATATGGAGTTTATCGAACAAAACAAACATTTCTTGTGGAAGTGGGAGTCCTGGGAGTGCATTCCGACGAAGATCAGCAGAGGTAAGTGAAGATTTATAATACCATTTCTGAGTTTTGTTGACTCCAGAACTTGGCGGGTAACTGTATAGCTTGCTTTGATGGCTGAGCTCTGTATTCAGAATATTAAACAATGTGCTTTCGCCGTAAAGCTATTTTGAAATCTGACACAGCGGTTGCATTAAGGAGAAGTGTATCTATAATTCTTTCAATAACTGTTGTAAATTTTATCAACGTTTATGATGAGGATTTTTGTAAATTGATGTGCTCATTCACCGGCAGTTTTGGAGGCAATACATTTTCTGAACATCACGCGCCAATGTAAAATGGGGTTTATGGATATAAATATGAACTTTATCGAACAAAACATACACGCATTGTGTAACATTGAGTCCTGGGAGTGTCATCTGATGAAGATCATCAAAGGTTAGTGATTCATTTTAGCTGTATTTCTGGTTTTTGTGATGCCTCTCCTTGCTTGGAAAATGGCTGTGTGGTTTTTCTTGTTTAGGCGCTGTCCTAACATAATCTAATGTTATGTTTTTGCCGTAAAGCCTTTTTGAAATCGGACAATGTGGTTGGATTAACGAGAAGTGTATCTTTAAAATGGGATATAATAGTTGTATGTTTGAGAAATTTGAATTATGAGATTTTTGTTGTTTTGAATTTGCCGCCTTGCTATTTCACTGGCTGTTGAATAGTGTGTCCCGCAGGTGGGACGCTAGCGTCCCACATGTCCCAGAGAGGTTAACCTCTCTTGGGTATGTGGGATGTGACCAGCATTTGTATTCATAAAGTTAAAAGCTACAGGCTTGCTAGTTAGCGTTATATTCTTATTGCTAGTAGCCTCTTCGCTCTGCACATTGGATACACCAATGTGTGCAAGGGTGTATTCATTACGGAAACCGGTTACCATTTAAGAACCAAACAGAAACAAACAAGAGCAAACAGAATGAAACTGGGAGGAATCAACCTGAATTTGTCCAATAGAAACTCTCGCTTGCATTTGCCGTTTGGAGTAAACGGTCTGAGAGAGAGAGCAGACATGAATGAGTAGTGCCGAGGGCAGGTGGTTCACCAGAGGAATCACAGACATTCACTAATACATGATCACATACAGTACCCTACTGAGGAGTACAGTATCACGGTCTAAGAGAGAGAGAGGAGACATGAATGAGTAGTGCCGAGGGCAGGTGGTTCACCAGAGGAATCACAGACATTCACTAATACATGATCACATACAGTACCCTACTGAGGAGTACAGTATCACGGTCTAAGAGAGAGAGAGGAGACATGAATGAGTAGTGCCGAGGGCAGGTGGTTCACCAGAGGAATCACAGACATTCACTAATACATGATCACATACAGTACCCTACTGAGGAGTACAGTATCACGGTCTAAGAGAGAGAGAGGAGACATGAATGAGTAGTGCCGAGGGCAGGTGGTTCACCAGAGGAATCACATACATACACTAATACATGATCACATACAAACGGGTAACAGAGTTCAGAACATCCACAGCTAGCTTGAAATGTTGCAGATGGAGCCGTTCAAATGGTACCTTTTGGGTGGCTTAAATCGTTGGTAGGTTGTCAAGGAGGACGGTAGCGTGTGTTTGAGAGCAGAGGATCACTGGTTTGAGCCCAGTGTGGGACAGGGACAGTGGAGGAATGTATACTGGTTTGAGATCAGTGTGGGACAGGGACATTGGAGGAAGGTATACTGGTTGAGACCAGTGTGGGACAGGTACAGTGGGGGAAGGTATACTGGTTTGAGACCAGTGTGGGACAGGGACATTGGAGGAAGGTATACTGGTTGAGACCAGTGTGGGACAGGGACAGTGGGGGAAGGTATACTGGTTGAGCCCAGTGTGGGACAGGGACAGTGGGGGAAGAGATACTGGTTGAGACCAGTGTGAGACAGGGACAGTGGGGGAAGAGATACTGGTTGAGACCAGTGTGGGACAGGGACAGTGGGGGAAGAGATACTGGTTGAGACCAGTGTGGGACAGGGACAGTGGGGGAAGAGATACTGGTTGAGACCAGTGTGGGACAGGGACAGTGGGGGAAGGTATACTGTTTTTTGCATTAGCACTAAACTCCTGATGCAAATCATTAACACTTGATGATAAGTTGATCATTTGAATCGGCTGTGTAGTGCTAGGGGAAAACAAAAATGTGCTCCCCTTTGGGTCCCCAGGACCAGGATTAAGAAATGCTGTTCTATCTAGACTAAATCACATGTATGTAGACATGTGTAAGCGGTGCGTAACTGGCTGCAGGGAAGTCAGGCGCAGGAGAGCAGAAATTGGTAACAGCCGGAGTACTTTAATGATGCAAAAACAAACTGCACCCAGAACCGCAAAATACGGATTGAAATAACCAGTCGCAAACCAGTCTGAATAGCACAAAACACTTACAACAAACAATTCCACACACAGACATGGGGGGAACAGAGGGTTATATACACGTCAAGTAATGAGGGAATGTAAACCAGGTGTGCGGGAAAACAAGACAAAACAAATGGAAAATGAAAGGTGGATCAGCGATGGCTAGAAGACCGGTGACGTCAACCGCCGAATGCCGCCCGAACAAGGAGAGGAACCGACTTCGGCGGAAGTCGTGACAACTCTGTCAACACATTGACTATAATTCGATGAATGTATGTTACCTAAACCTGTTTGCTTTCTTTGCCGACTACAAGCATATAGGCAAGATATGAGAGAATTGTTTAAAAAAAAATGTTTCAGTGTTTGCAAACAAAGTAATTGTGACACTATTTATGTTTTTCAGGTGATCATAGTGACGGTTTAGGAATGCAATTAGTTTAATCAGGTGTGTTAGCTTGGGGCTGGCGAAAAGTATGACCCAATCAGGCTCCTGAGGGCTGGAGTACCACGATGAGGAGGACCCAATCAGGCTCCTGAGGGCTGGAGTACCACGATGAGGAGGACCCAATCAGGCCCCTGAGGGCTGGAGTACCACGATGAGGATGACCCAATCAGGACCCTGAGGGCTGGAGTACCACGATGATGAGGACCCAATCAGGACCCTGAGGGCTGGAGTACCACGATGAGGAGGACCCAATCAGGCTCCTGAGGGCTGGAGTACCACGATGAAGAGGACCCAATCAGGCTCCTGAGGGCTGGAGTACCACGATGAGGAGGACCCAATCAGGCTCCTGAGGGCTGGAGTAGTACGATGAGGATGACCCAATCAGGCCCCTGAGGGCTGGAGTACCACGATGAGGAGGACCCAATCAGGACCCTGAGGGCTGGAGTACCACGATGAGGAGGACTAGATCGAGATGGAATCAACAGACATGATGCAAGATCCAGCATGATCTGATACATGTCTCTTCTGGAGAGTTACCGTCTCGTAGGTTTTCTCCAACCCTAATCTAATGCACCTGATTCTAATAACTAGCTGGTTGATAAGCTACAGGAGGGTACCACTCCAGGAGATCTGAACCTTCACCTAGTCCCCCCCCACCCCTTTCTCTTGTAACCTCTCTCCCTCTACTATAGCCATCTTTGGTGATTGGACTGAGAGGGATGTAAACACTAGGGCTGTGCTGTCTTTGGCCATACTCTTATTTGTAATTGTATCCGTGAATTGACAGTTGATAGTCGGATTGGATGACAATCGTAATCGATAAGTGTTTTAATATGTTTAAATATATGTTGGCAAAAAAACCTGAAGACTAAGAGCAGTGTCCAGAGGGGTGCGTTTGTGGCAGCTTAGTTGGCTGTCACTCAGTCAGAATGTGCATCAGCGTTTCATATTTGTTCACGCTTGCGATAGCAAACGTCCTCATCATGTGATTTATCATAGGAGCAAAGCAGCAGCAATCTAAATGGTCAGACCCAAAAACATGTGAGGATAACTGATTGGGTCAAATTATGATGAAGCAAGTGGACGGAGAAATACAGCTTCACTCTATCCAGTCAGAGTAGCAGGATCTTTACAAACAGACAGTTATTTAAACCACGTGGAACCTCGCACACGACTGCCTGACATGAGAAAGACGCGTGCTGGCACCAGAAGAGTACTTTTTCCCCCATCAACGATAATAAAAAAAAAATCCAGAAAATTTGCCCAGATTTTTTGCTATACTTGTTTAGTCCCGTTACTTGGCACACCCCAGCCCGACTAACCGGTGTCTATATGTAGTCTCGCTACTTTTTATTTTCACTGTCTTTTTACTGTTGTTTTTATTTCTTTACTTACCTATTGTTCACCTACTACCTTTTTTTGCACTATTGGTTAGAGCCTGTAAGTAAGCATTTCACCTGCTGTATTCAGCGCACGTGCCAAATAAACTTTGATTTGATTTAAACACAGACGATTTGTGATTCATTCACCATTACATTATCATTGCATCATCATCAGCCCCAAGAGATCCACAGATGACACAATCTGAATTGCATTCCACACTGCCCTTTCCCACCTGGACAAAAGTAACACCTATGTGAGAATGCTGTTCATTGACTACAGCTCAGTGTTCAACACCATAGTGAGCACAAAGCTCATCACTAAGCTAAGGACCCTGGGACTAAACACCTCCCTCTGCAACTGGATCCCAGGTGGTAAGGATAGGCAACAACACATCTGCCACGCTGATCCTTAACACTGTGGCCCCTTGGTGGTGCGTGCTTAGTCCCTTCCTGTACTCCCTGTTCACCCACGACTGCGTGGCCAAGCACGACTCCAACACCATCATTAAGTTTTCTGACGACACAATTGTGGTACGCCTGATCACCGACAATGATGAGACAGACTATATGGAGGAGGTCAGAGACCTGGCAAGGACAACAACCTCTCTCTCAACGTGACCATTACAAAGGAGCTGACTGTGGTGTCCACATCACCAACAAACTATCATGGTCCAAACACACCAAGACAGTCGTGAAGAGGGCACGACAATGCCTATTTCCACCGTCAGGAGACTGAAAAGATTTGGCATGGATCCCCAGATCCCAAAACAGTTCTACAGCATCACCGCCTGGTATGGCAACTGCTCGGCACACAAACGTAAGACGCTACAGAGGGTAGTACGTACGGCCCAGTATATCACTGGGGCCAAGCTTCTTTCATACTAGGCGTGTCAGATGAAAAGACTCCAGTGACCCAAGTCATAGGCTGTTCTCTCTACTATCGCATGGCAAGCGGTACCTGAGCACAAAGTCTAGATCCAAAAGGCTCTTTAACAGCTTCTACCCCCCAAGCCATAAGACTGCTGAACAATTAATCAAATGGCTAACCAGGGAGTAATAAGGGAGTAATCTTTGTTTCATATTCTTGTAAGTTTGTGCTAAGGAGGTACTGATGATTATATTACAATCATATTGGTAAGGTGGACTTGAGTTGTTTATGAATTAAACAGTTAAAAGTAAGGATAAATCAGGCTAACAGCCATCTTTAAGCAAAGTAACATTGCCAGAACACGTGTTTTGGGGTGAGATTCAAAAATATATTGGAGATATTGCCAAATAGTATCTAATACAGACGATCAAGATGAGAACAGACATAGCTATAACGTTCTACTTCTGTTTGATGAAGCTGTCACGTCATTATGCTATTGTACATCATTTCACCATTGATTTGATTAGCTAACGAGAGCTCGATTTGATGTAACAAAATGAACTTTTGTAGCTAGTCTAAGCTCATGCCTGTTAGATAGTTCTGCTTTGAATTTAATTGTGGATATGTCTGAGATAATTTAACAAAGAAGTATGTTGAGGTTCAATGTTGTCACGAGTTAGCTAGCCAGCTAGCCAACTTGTGCTATAGCTGGACAGCTCGGACAAGAATTGAACCCGGGAGCGTGGCTATCAAGCTAGCTAGCTAGCTAGCAACTAACATTGCAACGTCAACTAACAAAAGATACAATTTCAATAATGTAGGTTATCTGGCTTGAATTCAATTATAAAAATGGCTATGATATGGCTGAGAACCAAAAAATATATTGAGCGTTAATGTTGTCAGGATATAACTTTCCGGACAGCTCTGACCCAAGTCAAGCACTGTACATCTATATTAATAACATGTGCCATTTGGCAGACGCATTTTTATCCAAAGCAACTTACAGAGTGCATAAATATGGCATATGGGTGATGCAGGGAATACATGACAGACTGCTTAAGTAATGACATGGGCATAAATACAGCGATGAGACGTTGGCTGACTGGTTTGACAGCTGGGTGAGATGCAGTGTGTACTCCTCCTACGTGTAGCTGTACAAACTCTACAACTCCATTACTCCCTCAGGATGCGGCTGTGCTTTTATTAGCGACCTGGAAGTGGCGTTCACCTCTGACCCTTGACTTTTGTAAGAGGCTTGTTGATGGACTGTGTGTGTGTGTGTGTGTGTGTGTGTGTGTGTGTGTGTGTGAGAGAGAGAGAGAGAGAGCGAGCGAGCGAGAGTGCACTTGTATGTGGAGTGTGAGGATTTTCTGCAATTCCCCCGGATTTTTCTCCCTGTCACAGATAACGGCGAGAGGTCAGATACGGACATTAACACACGCAGAGGGAGTAGAAATACACATCTCCAAAAGGATTCATCGACTTAAACATTTTTTATTACACCTCTTTTCCAGAAAACAAGATTTATTTTAGGAGACATTTCTGGTCTTCACATGGGATAGGACACAGCCAGGAAATAAAGACTAAGGTGGGATGGTTTATATGTTAACATCCCTGACTGGATAACCTGTGGAAACAATGCACGGAAACAATAAAAGAGGGTCTATAAAACCTTTGGGGAAGATAAAGGTAAAGGAAAGTCTTCTGGACTCTGAAGACCTAAATCATCTGACTTTTAAGACTCTATTTTGAACTGAGATGGGACTATTTTATCTTTATGTGCTTTATGTAGTTAAACAATTTAAAGGGCCCACGTAATGAATGCAGTCGAAAACTAGGTGGTCTGGCCCCTTTCACCGTTCAGACATTGCTCAGTACTGAGTGAAAAGACCAGACGTGGTCGTCACCGGCGCCCCTGACAAAAAAGGAAAATGTTAGTGGCCATATTTCTGCTGTTGACAGACAGGTGACCTCCCCTGGACCCGTCGGGAGAGGCAGATGTGCTGCCGCCGCCAGAGGGCAGGGTCGAGTGGAGAGCCAGGTCTGGCACTGATTAGGGAGACAGGAGGACTAACCCCCCCCCCACCTCTTTCTCTCCATTAGTGCTCCCATTCCTCTTGCATTTTGTTTACCGTTGGTGATTGCAGTCCTGGCAGATCTCCCTCTTATATCCACCTGTGTGGGGGAGTGTGGGAGTACAAAGACAGCTGGGAGAAAGCAAAGCATTAACCTTAATCTAACAGAGGCTTTATTTACTGGACCTGTACTTGTATTGTGTGTTTGATGGACCACATACCTTTCTTAACCATGTAGATTAGCCCATATGGCGAAGGAGGGACAGGATGGTTGTGATAAACTGTTATGTAGGAGATGCCAGATTCAAAGACCTAATGGAAAATGGAGAAAAAAAATCTCTCTCTCTCTCTCTCTCTCAGTGGAGGCTTCTGCATGTAGAACGGCTCATAATAATGTCTAGAATGGAGTAAATGGAATGGTATCAAACACATGTTTTTCATTGTATCAACCACATGGTTTTAATGGTATCAAACACATGGTTTTAATGGTATCAAACACATGGTTTTAATCGTATCAAACACATGGTTTTAATGGTATCATCCACATGGTTTTAATGGTATCAAACACATGGCTTTCATGGTATCAAACACATGGTTTTAATGGTATCAAACACATGGCTTTCACGGTATCAAACACATGGTTTTCATTGTATCAAACACATGGCTTTCATTGTATCAAACACATGGTTTTCATGGTATCATCCACATGGTTTCCATGGTATCATACATTCTACTCCATTCCAGCCATTTTTATGAACCCTCAGCCACCTCTACTGCTCTACTGTATAACTTTACATTGAACAAAGACAAATCAAAAATGTGAAGACAAGGTACTACCTGAAACAGACCAACATTTTGTGCGCCCGTAAAATGTCATATTTTCTTCTTTCAGGCTGCACTTCGAACGTAATCCACACAAGCTTGTTTTCAAACCAGACGTTATATACAGTGACTTCGGAAAGTATTCAGACGACTTGATTTTTTCCACATTTTGTTACGTTACAGCCTTATTCTAAAATGGATAAAATAAAATAAAATCCTCAGCAATCTACACACATTACCCCATAATGACAAAACATTTTTTTAAATGTGGCATATTAAAACAATTATAATAAATGAAATACCTTATTTACATAAATATTCAGACCATTTGCTATGAGACTCAAAATTGAGCTCAGGTGCATCCTGTTTCCATTGATCCTCCTGGAGATGTTTCGACAACTTGATTGGAGTCCACCTGTGGTAAATTAAATTGATTGGACATGATTTGGAAAGGCACACACCTGTCTATATAAGGTCTCAAAGTTGACAGTGCATGTCAGAGCAAAATCCAAGCCATGAGATCGAAGGAATTGTTCGTAGAGCTCCGAGAAAGGATTGTGTCGAGGCACAGATCTGGGGAAGTGTACCAAAAATGTTCTGCAGCATTGAAGGTCCATAAGAACACAGTGGAAGAATGGAACAATTTTGGAAGAATTTTGGAACCACCAAGCTTCATCCTAGAGCTGACCGCCCGGCCAAACTAAGCAATCTAGGGAGAAGGGCCTTGGTCAGGGAGGTGACCAAGAACCCGATGGTCACTCTTACAGAGCTCTGGAGTTCCTCTGTGGAGATGAGTGAACCTTCCAGAAGGACAACCATCTCTACAGCACTCCACAAATCAGGACTTTATGGTAGAGTGACCAGATGGAAGCCCCTCCTTAGTAAAACGCACATGACAACCCGCTTGGAGTCTGCCAAAAGGCACCTAAAGACTCTCAAACCATGAGAAACAATATTCTCTGGTCTGATGAAACCAAGATTAAACTCTTTGGCTTGAAACCAAGCGTCACGTCTGGAGGAAACCTGGCACCATTCCTGGCACCAAACCTGGCACCATAGGCATCGTGGTGCTCATGAATTTCCTTTCTTTTTGTGACTTCAGACCAATGCCTAATCTCTCTTAAAACATAGCTTTTTGTTTTTAGTTAAACTAGCGTTTAGTAAACTGAGTAATGCATGAATAGTCACCTTTTTATAATGCATATTGTTCGTAAAATAAATTACGTTTAAATCACATTGCGAGATTATAATGAGGTTTACAGCATTTTTGGGAGGGACTTTTGCACAGTTCTTTTGCATTTCAAAATGTTGTCTACAGTCTGAAATCTTTGGCCAAAGTGACATGAAACCAGACCTTCTGAGCAAACTCTTTAAAACGGATTATTAAGTGAATGTTCTTGATCTCAAGTCAATACTTCAGCCTGTGTGAATAAAACATTAAATTAAGAGAGCGAAGTAATATCCTAAAACAAATAAATATGTTGACTCAATTGTTGTTCAGTCATAAAAAAAAAAATATATATACCATTTACAGTGTGGTTTTTATAGACTTCAATATCCTTACTGCGTGTGCAGAAAGATTTTTGTCCGCAGCCTAGCTCTAGTTCTGGCCAGTCTAATGAATCCCATTAAATCAATTCCCTTCTCATTAAAGTGGCCAAATATTGGAGCAAGTACACAAGCCGCCATTGTGAGGGAATCCAGGCCAGGGCAACCAAACCATATGACATCGACTGGGAGTAATTTTCAGGGAAATACAAACAAGCTGTTACTTTATTATTTTATTCACCATCCTCTCTAAAAGAAGAAGACGGACTGACTTTGTATTAGAGCTCACTTCTAAAAAGGGTGTGTGTGGTTTTTTTTTTGTGTTTCGTGCACGAGCACATTTCTGTCTGTCTATCTGTGTGTGTGTGTGTGTGTCTGTGTGTGTGTGTGTGTGTGTGTGTGTGTGTGTGTGTAGTGTGTGTGTGTGTGTGTGTGTGTGTGTGTGTGTGTGTGTGTGTGTGTGTGTGTGTGTGTGTTTACAGATGGGTCTGGACTCTGACAGGTCTGGAAAGGGAGCAGACTATACACTGAACAGACCACAAATCATCTGTCTTCACCTCAACGCTCCCAGGAGCAACCCAACGCTCCCAGGAACAACCCAACGCTCCCAGGAACAACCCAACGCTCCCAGGAGCAATCCAATGCTCCCAGGAACAACCCAATGCTCCCAGGAACAACCCAATGCTCCCAGGAACAACCCAACGCTCCCAGGAATAACCCAACGCTCCCAGGAACAACCCAACGCTCCCAGGAACAACCCAACGCTCCCAGGAACAACCCAACGCTCCCAGGAGCAACCCAATGCTCCCAGGAGCAACCCAATGCTCCCAGGAACAACCCAACGCTCCCAGGAGCAACCCAACGCTCCCAGGAACAACCCAACGCTCCCAGGAACAACCCAACGCTCCCAGGAACAACCCAATGCTCCCAGGAGCAACCCAATGCTCCCAGGAACAACCCAATGCTCCCAGGAACAACCCAATGCTCCCAGGAACAACCCAACGCTCCCAACTTAGGAAACATTGAAGGCTAGCACAACTATTTCTCACAGTTCTTTTGGCTCTACGTCAATTGGTTTCGGTGCGGGATTTTTGGGGGTATTTGCAGTGATTCTGTGGTGTTTTCACTTTTTTTCTAGGCCTAACGTAGGGGGAGAACGTGGGTGGCTAATGTAGGGGGAGAACGTGGGTGGCTAACGTACCTGGGTGGCTAACGTAGGGGGAGTACCTGGGTGGCCAACGCCAAAGACGTCTTGTTGGCATAAACGGATGGAATGTACTAAACTGACCACTCCCTATTGTCTCTTAAATGAATATTTCATATTTATTTCCCTCGGATCCTCTCACTCCCTCTCTCTTTCTTCCTCTCCATCTCTCCGTCTCTCGCCTGTGGAGATGTGTTATGTTTTTCTGGGGCAACCCAGATGTGACCCATACTCTCTGGCCTGGTGTGAACTGGAAAACTGGCACATGGGTTCCCTAAGTCCCTCTGGTATGGTGGTTCTGCTCTCTCGTCACTATCAGCGCCGCCATCAGGGTCTCAGGGCTGGCGGCTGCTTCAACACAGCATAAATCGCATAGTGTTGGCGGTGAGGACAGGCCACGGATGTAGAAAGCCTGGGCTGAGGAATGTGTGTGTGTCTGTGTGTGTGTGTGTGTGTGTGTGTGACTGCGTGTGTGTGTGTGACTGTGTTTGTGACTGCGTGTGTGTGACTGTGTGTGTGTGTGTGTGTGTGACTGCGTGTGTATGTGTGATTGCGTGTGTGTGTGACTGCATGTGTGTGTGACTGTGTGTATGTGTGTGTGTGTGTGTGTGTGTGTGTGTGTGTGTGTGTGTGTGTGTGTGTGTGTGTGTGACTGCATGTGTGTGTGACTGTGTGTGTGTGTATGTGACTGCATGTGTGTGTGACTGCGTGTGTGTGTGTATGTGACTGCGTGTGTGTGTATGTGACTGCGTGTGTGTGTGTGACTTCATGTGTGTGTGTGTGTGTGTGACTACGTGTGTGTGTGTGACTTCATGTGTGTGTGTGACTGTGTGTGAGGAATGGGGAACACTCACTGTCTGACTTGTTCGCCTTCTCTCTCCTCAGCCCCTGAAATCCTCTCCCTTCCCATCGATCCCAAATGGCAACCGTGGGAGACTACAGCCAAGTCAGGGAGAATTAGTTTCTCACAGGGGGACTGTCTTTGCATTGGCTCGTTGTCAACCGTGGCAGATGGCTCCAAATCCTAAATGTATGAAGATGAGCTCAGCTCTTCCTCGTCTTCCTCTCTTCTTCTCAAGTAAGTTAGGGGGCGAAGCTATGGCTTACCCTTAAAATACCTCATTACATTTATTTAACCCCTTAAAAATGTAGCTCATAGCCTTCTGATAGCTTTACAAATGGACAATGTCGCTAAGATATTTTGTGTCCATTCTGTGTTTTTGTGACATTTGATGGGCGTGGCTTACAACGAGCATGCAACAGGCCTATGATGTGTTGACTTCGGTCTTAACGACGTTAAGGACAACAGGCCAATGATGTGTTGACTTCGGTCTTAACGACGTTAAGGACAACAGGCCAATGATGTGTTGACTTCGGTCTTAACGACGTTAAGGACAACAGGCCTATGATGTGTTGACTTCGGTCTTAACGACGTTAAGGACAACAGGCCTATGATGTGTTGATTCGGTCTTAACGACGTTAAGGACAACAGGCCAATGATGTGTTGACATTGATCTTAACGACGTTAAGGATTTGCCAAGTTATCAGGATCACAGAGGTTCCATCAGTAATGGGACAACAAAGAGCATCACTGTTCTCTTTACCAACAGCTCAATTGTCTTTCTACCCCGCCTTGTGTCGCACTATCCCCTCAAACATTTATGATAATCCCTGTAGCTCTCCCTACAATACCCTCAGACTATCTCTCTCTCTCTCTCTCTCTCTCCATCCATCTCTCTCTCTTTCTTTTTTCTACCGTTCACTCTCTCCCTCACACAATAGGTCCCCTCAGCTCTGGCCTCGTTTGATGTGTTCCCGAAAGGAGGAGCCCCCTCACTCACCTTCTGTCTCTCTTTTTCTTCCCCCGTCCACATACCCTCTTTTTTTAAATTTCTCCTCCTCGTCTCACTCGCCACTTCCTCTCTAAGCTGTGCCCCTGGTGCCCTTTTGGTCCAATGACATAGTCCTCCTTCTGCTCCGTCGCCACTTCCTACTCAGCCAGTCACACACACACTCACACACACACACACACACACACACACACACACACACACACACACACACACACACACACACACACACACACACACACACACACACATTTACACACCTACACACACGCACGCACGCACACACACACACACACACACACACACACACACACACACACACACACACACACACACACATTTACACGCACACACACACACACACACACACACACACACACACACACACACACACACACACACACACACACACACACACACACACACACACACACACACACAGAATTGGCACTAATAGCATCACAGATATTAATTACAGTAATGGCACTAATAGCATCACAGATATTAATTACAGTAATGGCACTAATAGCATCACAGATATTAATTCACCTGACGTTTTATCTGCTCCTGAAGAACCATCGATAAACGTGTGTGTTTATTAGCGCCTGCCGGTTCCCAATCTGTCTGTCACTACCTGTCTTCCCCACTGTCTACCTCTCTCCATCAATCTGTCTGTCACTACCTCACTGTCTAACTCAATCTGTCTTTCACTCCCCCAGTCTACATGCACCTCCCTCCATCAATCTGTCTGTCACTCCCCCAGTCTACATGCACCTCCCTCCATCAATCTGTCTGTCACTCCCCCAGTCTACATGCACCTCTCTCCATCAATCTGTCTGTCACTCCCCCAGTCTACATGCACCTCCCTCCATCAATCTGTCTGTAACTCCCCCAGTCTACATGCACCTCCCTCCATCAATCTGTCTGTAACTCCCCCAGTCTACATGCACCTCCCTCCATCAATCTGTCTGTAACTCCCCCAGTCTACATGCACCTCTTTCCATCAAATGCACACCACATGGTGGTTCTCCGTCTGTTTAATGGACAGTCCAAGATCATTCCCCTGCAATAGCCAGTTAGCCGGTCGCAGAGATAAATCAATGCTTTTGGCTCCAACCACAGTCTGTCTCACCACAGTCTGTCTCACCACAGTCTGTCTCACCACAGTCTGTCTCACCACAGTCTGTCCCACCACAGTCTGTCACCACAGTCTGTCTCACCACAGTCTGTCCCACCACAGTCTGTCTCATCACAGTCTGTCTCACCACAGTCTGTCACCACAGTCTGTCTCACTACAGTCTGTCTCACCACAGTCTGTCTCACCACAGTCTGTCTCATCACAGTCTGTCTCACCACAGTCTGTCACACCACAGTCTGTCTCATCACAGTCTGTCTCACCACAGTCTGTCTCATCACAGTCTGTCTCACCACAGTCTGTCCCACCACAGTCTGCGTGCCCCACGATGACACACAATACAATTTTTTCAGAGGACAAAATACAATTCACTGACGACGCAATTCACAGTCTCAAAACACTTGACCCTGGTTGTTAGTGCAAATATAACAATATGGCCGCTGTTGTTGAATTTGGTGATAGTGTGCTAAAGTAAACTGAAAAGGTTTATGGGTTGAGGTCCTTCACTTTGGAAGTCAGCTGTCTGTGGTCATCATGATAGGAAAACTCATCTTGGAAAATGTCCCTCCAGATTGAATGGAGCTGTGTAGCTATATAACAGTAAATCATTTTACACAATGCGGTGGTCTATTTTTTTTTTGTTACCTCAGTAAAACAACTCGTCTGGTTCCTGGCTCTCTATACACGATTGGAATCAAAGTCCATTTTCTAAATGGTTCATTTAGTTTTGGATGACTGCTCTCTTGCAGCCTTCTCGTTTCAAACAGATTGCATTGAATATCGCCTTACCCATAATGCAAAGAGTATGTGCTGACGAAAAACGCCTTTCCACTGTTTTTACTGAAACTAGGAGGAACAAGAACAATCACACACCCCCCCCCCCCACACGCACGCACCCCCCCCCACACACGCACGCACCCCCCCCCACACACGCACGCACATACACCCCCCCCCCACACACACGCACGCACCCCCCCCCACACTACGCACGCACGCACATACACCCCCCCCCACACACACGCACGCACCCCCCCCCCCCCACACACACGCACCGCACATACACCCCCCCCCCCCACACGCACGCACATACAACCCCCCCCCCACACGCACGCACATACACCCCCCCCCCCCACACGCACGCACATACACCCCCCCCCCCACACGCAACGCACATACACCCCACCCCCCCCCACACGCACGCACATACACCCCACCCCCCCCCCCCACACGCACGCACATACACCCCCCCCCCCCCACGCACGCACATACACCCCCCCACGCACGCACATACACCCCCCCCCCCACGCACGCACGCACATACCCCCCCCCCCACACACGCACATACACCCCCCCCCCACACGCACGCACATACACCCCACCCCCCCCCCACAACGCACGCACATACACCCCCCCCCCCCACACGCACGCACATACACCCCCCCCCCCCACACACACACACGCACGCACGCACATACACCCCCCCCCCCCCCCCACACGCACGCACGCACATACACCCCCCCCCCCCCCCCCACACACACACACGCACGCACGCACATACACCCCCCCCACACACACACACGCACGCACGCACATACACCCCCCCCCACACGCACGCACGCACATACACCTCCCCCTCCCCCCCCACACGCACGCACGCACATACACCACCCCCCCCCCCCCCCCACACACACACACACAGATATCCATTGACACTCAAATACCAATAAGGACCTGAATTCAGTCAGCATCTCAGATCGGAGGAGACAGCTGTTGATCCTAAATGTTTGATATGTAAAAAAGCCCTACGAATCACTGGTTCGACTTTTAGCCAGGTACATTTCTATGGTAACTAATGCTTCAGAACTAACCTGGTCCAGGGCAGGCTAACTCAGGGCTAACTCTGTTTATCCTACATTCAGAACTAACCTGGTCCAGGGCAGGCTAACTCAGGGCTAACTCTGTTTATCCTGCATTCAGAACTAACCTGGTCCAGGGCAGGCTAACTCAGGGCTAACTCTGTTTATCCTGCATTCAGAACTAACCTGGTCCAGGGCAGGCTAACTCAGGGCTAACTCTGTTTATCCTGCATTCAGAACTAACCTGGTCCAGGGCAGGCTAACTCAGGGCTAACTCTGTTTATCCTGCATTCAGAACTAACCTGGTCCAGGGCAGGCTAACTCAGGGCTAACTCTGTTTATCCTGCATTCAGAAGTAACCTGGTCCAGGGCAGGCTAACTCAGGGCTAACTCTGTTTATCCTGCATTCAGAACTAACCTGGTCCAGGGCAGGCTAACTCAGGGCTAACTCCATTTATCCTGAATGAAGTGTCTGAACCGCGAGTTGAGGACCAATGAAATCAGATTCCCTCACTCTCGCAAATCTGGAATGTGAAGCTAACTGAAGCCGGCTAGCTTTATAAAAGCCTGAGCAGATCTAGCGTTCTTCATAGTATACCCCTCTGGCCTCTTCCCCCTCTGTTAAGAGTACAGCACTGTAATCGTTACTCCACACCACTACCTCTGAAGCCCACGCTCTGCCGGCCCAACTACCAGGCTCCATTGGAAACAGTGGGAGTGTGTGTGTTTGTGTCTGTGTGTGTGTGGCAGATGGGTGAGATTGTCTGAATGTAAAACCTGTCACTTGTGAGTGACTATCAGACTATCACCGTCGTCGTCGCCGTCATCCAACCCCACAGACAGACTGACAGACAGACTGACAGTGTTTAGCACAACAAGCAGCTGTCAACGGTGCAGTCGGAAAACAAACGTTTTAACAAATAATGTAGTGGGTAAACAAAAAAGATGGATAGTGTGTTTTGCAGGATGGGATAAAATGGCTGTCTGGTAGGGATTTGATGTCAAGAAGAAATGTTTTGTTTTCTTAGCAGGAGTGGGTCTGGAATGTGTATGATATAAGCCTATGATTATGCACTGTATGCATGATTAATTTAGAAATGATATTTAATCCATCATGTTTAAGTATGATTAATTAAGTATAAGCGTAATAACACAGATACTGCATTGCTGAGAATTGCGAACACATGTATTTTTTAAGCCGTCATACTGCAGGAAAACCCCACTAAACCAACACCCTTATTCCGATCCCCACTTAAAAAACCCAAAGTGGCATGACACAACATAACTGGTTATGACAGCCAATCACAAGAGATCATGTGATAACTAATCTAACCCTCACTGTGATGCATGATTCAAACATTTAGTTCAAATGTGCAATGAAATGCAAATCCGGGCAAAACACTATCTCCCAGTCTGTAATCACTAGCTATGCCAAACGCTATGCCAAATGCTATCTCTCAATCTGTATTCACCAGCTATGCCAAACGCTATGCCAAACGTTATCTCCCACTCTGTAATCACCAGCTATGCCAAACGTTATCTCCCAATCTGTAATCACCAGCTATGCCAAACGCTATCTCCCAATCTGTAATCACCAGCTATGCCAAACGCTATCTCCCAATCTGTAATCACCAGCTATGCCAAACGCTATCTCCCAATCTGTATTCACCAGCTATACCAAACGTTATCTCCCAATCTGTAATCACCAGCTATGCCAAACGTTATCTCCCAATCTGTAATCACTAGCTATGCCAAACGCTATGCCAAACGCTATCTCCCAATCTTTAATCACCAGCTATGCCAAACGTTATCTCCCAATCTGTAATCACCAGCTATGCCAAACGGTATCTCCCAATCTGTAATCACCAGCTATGCCAAACGCTATGCCAAACGCTATCTCCCAATCTGTAATCACTAGCTATGCCAAACGCTATCTCCCAATCTGTAATCACCAGCTATGCCAAACGCTATCTCCCAATCTGTAATCACCAGCTATGCCAAATGTTATCTCCCAATCTGTATTCACCAGCTATGCCAAACGCTATGCCAACGCTATCTCCCAATCTGTATTCACCAGCTATGCCAAACGCTATGCCAAACGTTATCTCCCAATCTGTAATCACCAGCTATGCCAAACACTATCTCCCAATCTGTATTCACCAGCTATGCCAAACGCTATGCCAAATGCTATCTCCCAATCTGTAATCACCAGCTATGCCAAACGTTATCTCCCAATCTGTATTCACCAGCTATGCCAAACGCTATGCCAAATGCTATCTCCCAATCTGTATTCACCAGCTATGCCAAACGCTATCTCCCAATCTGTAATCACCAGCTATGCCCTTCTTTCTTCCACTCTTGTTGTGCCGTTGTCCAGGTGCCTGCCATTACGTAGCCAATTATACGCTGTCTACTCCTGCCTAAATGTAACTGATTTTCCACCTTTGTTCCGTTCATAGAGCCTAAACTGTTCCGTACTAAAGAACCCAAAAACCAAGACTAGGACTCACAGCAATTCAAAAGGGAGAAATGATCTGAGTGTTGTATTGCAGCAAAGAGATGAACCATTGCCCAATCCTTTGAAAGTAGTGTTCATTTGCTGAGTGATTTTTACATTTTAATGCCGCCAACTGAGCGTTTGGCTAAAGGGAGAGCTTAACCGTTTACTTTGCCAATTGTAAAGTCAGTAATCATGAAGTAACTTGGCACATTTGGGCAGTTTCAAACTCACCCATGAGAGTTGGTGTAACAGTAGACAAAATTTGTATCTGGTGTTTGGCCCGGGAAGCGTATGGACGACTCAGGACTGCTGTGAACTCTATTTCCCTCGCTCTCTCTGTAGTCTATCTCTCTCCCTCTCTGTAGTCTCTCTCTCTCCCTCTCTGTAGTCTCTCTCTCTTTCTCTCTCTCTCTCTGTAGTCTCTCTCTCTCCCTCTCTGTAGTCTCTCTCTCTCCCTCTCTGTAGTCTCTCTCTCTCTGTAGTCTCTCTCTCTCCCTCTCTGTAGTCTCTCTCTCTCCCTCTCTGTAGTCTCTCTCTCTCCCTCTCTGTAGTCTCTCTCTCTCCCTCTCTGTAGTCTCTCTCTCTCTCTCTCTGTAGTCTCTCTCTCTCTCTCTCTCTCTGTAGTCTCTCTCTCCCTCTCTGTAGTCTCTCTCTCCCTCTGTAGTCTCTCTCTCTCCCTCTCTGTAGTCTCTCTCTCTGTAGTCTCTCTCTCTCTCTCTCTCTCTCTCTGTAGTCTCTCTCCCTCCCTCTGTAGTCTATCCCTCTCTCTCTCTCTGTAGTCTCTCTCTCTCTCTCTGTAGTCTCTCTCTCTCTCTGTAGTCTCTCTCTATCTCTCTCTCTGTAGTATATCCTTCTCTCTCTCGGTAGTCTCTGTCTCTCTCTGTAGTCTCTGTCTCTCTCTGTAGTCTATCTCTCTCTCTGTAGTCTCTCTCTCTGAAGTCTCGCTCTCTGTAGTCTCTCTCCCTTTCTGTAGTCACTCTCTCTGTAGTCTCTCTCTCTCTCTCTCTTTAGTCTCTCTCTATAGTCTAACTCTCTCTGTAGTCTCTCTCTGTAGTCATGCTCTCTGTAGTCTCTCTCTCTGTAGTCTCTCTCTCTCTCTCTCTCTCTCTTCAGTCTGTCTCTATAGTCTAACTCTCTGTAGTCTCTCTCTTTCTCTCTCTCTGTAGTCTATATCTCTCTCTGTAGTGTATCTCTCTATTTAGTCTCTCTCTATAGTCTAACTCTCTCTTTAGTCTCTCTCTGTAATCTAACTCTCTCTGTAGTATCTCTCTTTAGTCTCTCTCTATAGTCTAACTCTCTCTTTAGTCTCTCTCTGTAATCTAACTCTCTCTGTAGTATCTCTCTTTAGTCTATATCTCTCTTTAGTGTCTCTCTGTAGTCTATATCTCTCTCTCTCTGTAGTCTACATCTCTCTTTAGTCTCTCTCTATAGTCTATATCTCTCTTTAGTCTCTCTCTATAGTCTATATCTCTCTTTAGTCTTTCTCTATAGTCTATCTCTCTCTATAGTCTATCTCTCTCTATAGTCTATCTCTCTCTATAGCCTATCTCTCTCTGTAGTCTATCTCTCTCTCTATAGTCTATCTCTCTCTGTAGTCTATCTCTCTCTATAGTCTATCTCTCTCTATAGTCTATCTCTCTCTGTAGTCTATCTCCCTCTGTAGTCTATATCTCTCTTTAGTCTCTCTCTATAGTCTATCTCTCTCTATAGTCTATCTCTCTCTGTAGTCTATCTCCCTCTCAACTGTGGGACCTTATATAGACAGGCAGGTGTGTGCCTTTCCAAATCAAGACCAATGAATTGAATTTACCACAGGTGGACTACAATCAAGACCTAAAGTATGATCAATGGAAACAGGATGCAGAGGGGTCTGAATACTTATGTAAAAAATGTATTTTTTCAAAAGTAAAAAAAAAACGTTGCACTTTGCCATTATGGGGTATTGTATGTAGATTGATGAGGATATTTGTTTTATTTAATCCATTTTAGAATAAGGCTGTAACGTAACTAAATGTGGAAAAAAGGAAGGGGCTTGAATACTTTCCGAATGCACTGTACACAGGACTTCTGGTTAATGTCTCTGTGTGATTTGTCAATAGTTTCCTCCATGATGGCTATATACCTGGTATCTCTCACACACACAGCTTGATCCTAACACTCCACTCTGTGTGATTTGTCATTAGCTTGATCCTAACACTCCACTCTGTGTGATTTGTCATTAGCTTGACCCTGAACCTCCACTCTGTGTGATTTGTCATTAGCTTGAGCCTGACCCTCCACTCTATGTGATTTGTCATTAGCTTGACCCTGACCCTTGACCCTGACCCTCCACTCTGGACACACTTCAGACAAAGAAAAAAGGAGGGAGAGAGGGATAGACTACAGATAGCTAGAGTGATAGACTACAGATAGAGAGAAAGAGACTACAGAGAGAGAGAGACTACAGAGAAAGAGAGAGAGAGAGACTACAGAGAGAGAGAGAGAGAGAATACAGAGAGAGAGAGAGAGAGAGAGAGAGAGAGAGAGAGATTTGCCAAAAGGCACCTAAAGGACTCTCAGACCATGAGAAATCAGATTCTCTGGTCTGATGAAACCAAGATTGAAGTCTTTGGCCTGAATGCCAAGCGTCACGTCTGGAGAATACCTGGCACCATCCCTACGGTGAAGCATGGTGGTGGCAGCATCATGCTGTGGGGATGTTTTTCAGCGGCAGGGACTGGGAGACTAGTCAGGAATGAAGGAAAGATGAACATAGCAAAGTACAGAGAGATCCTTGATGAAAACTTGCTCTAGAGTGCTCAGGACTTCAGCCTGGGGCGAAGGTTCACTTTCCAACAGGTCAACGACCCTCAGTGCACAGCCAAGACAACGCAGGAGTGGCTTCGGGACAAGTCTCTGGATGTCCTTGAGTGGCCCCGCTAGAGCCCAGACCGAGCTTGAGAAGAACTGCAGAGAAGAATGGGAGAAACTCCCCAAATACAGGAGTGCCAAGCTTGCAGCGTAATACCCAAGAAGACTCAAGGCTGTCAAAGGTGCTTCAACGAAGTATTAAGTAAAGGGTCTGAATACTTATGTAAATGTGATATTTCAGTTTTTATTTTTTATACATTAGCAAAACTTTCTACAATCCATTTTTTTATTTTGTCATTATGGGGTATTGTGATGTCATTATGGGGTATTGTGTGTAGATTGATTCACATTTACATTTTACATTTTAGTTATTTAGCAGACGCTCTTATCCAAAGCGACTTACAGTAGTGAATGCATACATTTCATTTCATACATTTCTTTTCTGTGCTGGCCCCCCGTGATGAAGGGGAAAACACAGTTAATCCATTTTAGAATAAGGCTGTAATGTAACAAAATGTGGAAAAAGTGAAGGGGTCTGAATACTTTCTGAAGGCATGGTAGGTATATGTTTCCTCTTCAGACTGAAGTTCTCCTCCCCGAACATTTCTTCATCTTCCTTCTCCTCTCTCTTTTCTGTCTTACCCCTCGCTTTCACTGAAAATCTCCCTCTCTCCATCTTGATTAACTTAGAAAAAGTGAGTGTTCTTTAAGTTTCTCCATAAATTTGTTTTGCCAATCAATCCCTCAATTTTGAAATTATCCGATTATATTTAATTCAAACTGTATCTGCTCGGTGATATGCAGTTATAAAAGCACACAGTCGCAGACACAGATGCCTCGGTTCAGGTTTCAGCCGTAGAGGTAAGAGTGTGTGCCATAGTGGAATTAGAGATGGTCCCTAGGCTGGAATAATTGGACCAATTCATTAAGCCAGAACCGAAGCCAGATTGTGTCAACTTCCTTGATCTGAATTTTAACTAACAACAACAATAAAGAGATCGGAAAAAATCTCCCAGGCTCATTTCATCTTCCAACCGAGATGGAAGGACTTGCGCTGAACCCTCGGATCCAGAGCCTCGTATTTATTACCACGCTGTTTCAGCACAGCCCAGCATGCGCCTTTCAGCAGAGGGATTCATGGGAGTTTCTCCAAACTGTCACCTAGGGCGCTGGTTTTCATGCAGACATATTTCACCCCCCCCCCTCTTCTTTCTACAGCTGACAGACAGACTGAGAGAGGTACATTTAGATTATATCTCAAGTCACTGTATGTTATTTCTGTCTAGGGAGCAGAGAGAGGAGATGGGAGGGGTGGATGTATAGTCGATGCTCAGAGTACCAACACATCATGCTTCATCCGACACCGCTTAGACCATTGATGCTACCAAAACAAACTGCTTCAGCTCCCATCTTGGCTTTTTATATTATTGTTATTTTTTATTAAATGTATGGCCTACATGTAATGTAATACAACTAGTGGCTGGGCCTGACTAGGACAATAAACTCTAAAGACAACACACTACTCTAAAGAACTCCGACTGTCCAACTGAACGTCACGCTTTTACTGCCACGACGACGCGTCTACACATCCTATCTCCATTTTGGTTATGGGTTTAAAGAGGACAGAGGGAACTGGGAATCGCCCACTTGAAATGAAAGGGGTTTGTCCCCCCCCAAAAAATGATGCTTTTGTCTTGTGATTGGCAGCGATAAAAAGCATAATTGCGTTAAGAGATCAGAAGATTTCCGCTGTTCCCTTTGAACTTGGCCATTTGATGTAATTTTTCTTGTGGAAAAAGTACAAGCTCATATGTATACCATAGAACCAGGGCGGATATTGGTGACATTTAAGATCAGGCATGGCCAATTACTCACTCATAAATGCTTTAATGACTTGGCCAGTGCCACTGTATTGACTGAGTATTGGTCCTAAATGGAACCCTTTATAGTCCACTACATTTGACTATGGGCCCTGGGTTGAAAGCAGTGCACTATAAAGGGAATTGGTTGCCATTTGGGGACAAAGCCTGGGCCATTAAGGCAAACCAAAGTCAGAGATCACTGACAGCGATGACATTCGATATAGCATGTACTCTGGGGTTTCTATTTCCTGGCTGGCTATACATTACAGAGACGTCTGTGAAGAGCTCTAGAACTTTGACTTTGTCCTCTTATTCTTATAATAGAGTGTATAATACAATATATCCTCTCACTTTGTCCTTACCAACAGGGGGCGCTGCAACATTTCTAATGATGGTAAGAGAGTCTCTTGAATGAAATGGATTTGCCTACAGCTACTGTAAGGCAGGTGATCACTGTCCTAAGAAACATTCCTTAACATTACGAGGACTGCTCAAGTGTACTAGTTATAGAGTATGACCTCAGCCTGGAACTGTTAACTCAGGAGTGTCCATCTGATGTCTCACACATTGTGTTTTTTAAAAGGAAGTGCAAAGATCTACAATCATTGAGACCGTATATGGGTTTCCAAGGATTTCATTAAAACTTCTGTTAATCGATTGGTATTAAAATTAGATTAAAAAAAAAAGAAAGTCTCACATCGTCAAAGGTCTCACAGACTGAGACTGGACGACTTTGAATTTCCTTTTATAAAATTTAATGAGATGTGTTAAATGCATGTATTACGTCTTGATCATATTAATAGCTATGGACAGTTCAATTCTTAATTTCCAAGATATTACATTATAAATTGAAGGGACGGATCGTCAAATCAATAAGTCATGATAAAGTAAAATTATTACATTTTTTTTTTTACCAGTTCCATGGTGGATGTAATTTTTAATATAATGAATGAATGATCAGACAAGATGATGTGGGCTAATACTGAGTCCATAACCTCCATACTGTGAACAGATTGCTAAAAGTCTACAATGTAAACTACAATGATTGTAGTAAAGTAATGCCTATATGCATATTGGAAAAAAGCATTGAATCTGTCCCATGTTACTGACCTGTGTTGTGTCATGCACCAAAAATATTTTTCGGGACTGATCGCCAAATTTCATATTTTTTATTTAATTAAGCATCATATAAATGATTTCAATTTTCAATGTGTGAGTGGAACACTATGGGGTCACACAGGCATGTTGTAAAGCTGGGATGACAATCTTTCTGGAATGGTTAGTTACTGTGGAAAATACCATGTTAATTAACAAGATAATGCTACCAGAATGGTTAGTTACTGTGGATAACACCATGTTTAACAAGATAATGCTACCAGAATGGTTAGTTACTGTGGATAACACCATGTTTAACAAGATAATGCTACCAGAATGGTTAGTTACTGTGGATAACACCATGTTTAACAAGATAATGCTACCAGAATGGTTAGTTACTGTGGAAAATACCATGTTAATTAACAAGATAATGCTACCAGAATGGTTAGTTACTGTGGATAACACCATGTTTAACAAGATAATGCTACTAGAATGGTTAGTTTCTGTGGATAACTCCATGTTTAACAAGATAATGCTACCAGAATGGTTAGTTACTGTGGATAACACCATGTTTAACAAGATAATGCTACTAGAATGGTTAGTTACTGTGGATAACACCATGTTTAATAACAAGATAATGCTACCAGAATGGTTAGTTACTGTGGAAAATACCATGTTAATTAACAAGACAATGCTACCAGAATGGTTAGTTACTGTGGAAAACTCCATGTTTAACAAGATAATGCTACTAGAATGGTTAGTTACTGTGGATAACATCATGTTTAACAATTTAATGCTACTAGAATGGTTAGTTACTGTGGATAACACCATGTTTAACAAGATAATGCTACCATAATGGTTAGTTACTGTGTATAACACCATGTTTAACATGATAATGCTACTAGAATGGTTAGTTACTGTGGATAACACCATGTTTAACAAGATAATGCTACTAGAATGGTTAGTTACTGTGGATAACACCATGTTTAACAAGATAATTAACATTTACATCATTTAGCAGACGCTCTTATCCAGAGCGACTTACAGTAGTGAATGCATACATTTCATACATTTTTTTTTTTCTGTGCTGGCCCCCCGTGGGAATCGAACCCACAACCCTGGTGTTGCAAACACCATGCTCTACCAACTGAGCTACAGGGAAGGCTACCAGAATGGTTAGTTACTGTGGATAACACCATGTTTAACAAGATAATGCTACCAGAATGGTTAGTTACTGTGGATAACACCATGTTTAACAATATAATGCTACCAGAATGGTTAGTTACTGTGGAAAATACCATGCTAATTAACAAGACAATGCTACCAGAATGGTTAGTTACTGTGGAAAATACCATGTTAATTAACAAGATGATGCTACCAGAATGGTTAGTTACTGTGGATAACACCATGTTTAACATGATAATGCTACCAGAATGGTTAGTTACTGTGGAGAACACCATGTTTAACATGATAATGCTACCAGAATGGTTAGTTACTGTGGAAAATGCCATGTTAATTAACAAGATAATGCTACCAGAATGGTTAGTTACTGTGGATAACACCATGTTTAACAAGATAATGCTACCAGAATGGTTAGTTACTGTGGAAAATACCATGTTAATTAACAAGATAATGCTACCAGAATGGTTAGTTACTGTGGATAACACCATGTTTAACAAGATAATGCTACCAGAATGGTTAGTTACTGTGGATAACACCATGTTAATTAGCAAGATAATGCTACCAGAATGGTTAGTTACTGTGGAAAATACCATGTTAATTAACAAGATAATGCTACCAGAATGGTTAGTTACTGTGGATAACACCATGTTTAACAAGATAATGCTACCAGAATGGTTAGTTACTGTGGATAACACCATGTTTAACAAGATAATGCTACCAGAATGGTTAGTTACTGTGGATAACACCATGTTAATTAGCAAGATAATGCTACCAGAATGGTTAGTTACTGTGGAAAATACCATGTTAATTAACAAGATAATGCTACCAGAATGGTTAGTTACTGTGGATAACACCATGTTTAACAAGATAATGCTACTAGAATGGTTAGTTACTGTGGAAAATACCATGTTAATTAACAAGATAATGCTACCAGAATGGTTAGTTACTGTGGAAAATACCATGTTTAACAAGATAGTGCTACCAGAATGGTTAGTTACTGTGGAAAATACCATGTTAATTAACAAGATAATGCTACCAGAATGGTAAGTTACTGTGGATAACACCATGTTTAACAAGATAATGCTACTAGAATGGTTAGTTACTGTGGAAAATACCATGTTAATTAGCAAGATAATGCTACCAGAATGGTTAGTTACTGTGGATAACACCATGTTTAACAAGATAATGCTACTAGAATGGTTAGTTACTGTGGAAAATACCATGTTAATTAACAAGATAATGCTACCAGAATGGTTAGTTACTGTGGAAAATACCATGTTAATTAGCAAGATAATGCTACCAGAATGGTTAGTTACTGTGGATAACACCATGTTTAACAAGATAATGCTACCAGAATGGTTAGTTACTGTGGATAACACCATGTTTAACAAGATAATGCTACCAGAATGGTTAGTTACTGTGGATAACACCATGTTAATTAGCAAGATAATGCTACCAGAATGGTTAGTTACTGTGGAAAATACCATGTTAATTAACAAGATAATGCTACCAGAATGGTTAGTTACTGTGGATAACACCATGTTTAACAAGATAATGCTACTAGAATGGTTAGTTACTGTGGAAAATACCATGTTAATTAACAAGATAATGCTACCAGAATGGTTAGTTACTGTGGAAAATACCATGTTTAACAAGATAGTGCTACCAGAATGGTTAGTTACTGTGGAAAATACCATGTTAATTAACAAGATAATGCTACCAGAATGGTAAGTTACTGTGGATAACACCATGTTTAACAAGATAATGCTACTAGAATGGTTAGTTACTGTGGAAAATACCATGTTAATTAGCAAGATAATGCTACCAGAATGGTTAGTTACTGTGGATAACACCATGTTTAACAAGATAATGCTACTAGAATGGTTAGTTACTGTGGAAAATACCATGTTAATTAACAAGATAATGCTACCAGAATGGTTAGTTACTGTGGAAAATACCATGTTAATTAACAAGATAATGCTACCAGAATGGTTAGTTACTGTGGATAACACCATGTTTAACAAGATAATGCTACCAGAATGGTTAGTTACTGTGGATAACACCATGTTTAACAAGATAATGCTACCAGAATGGTTAGTTACTGTGGATAACACCATGTTTAACAATATAATGCTACCAGAATGGTTAGTTACTGTGGAAAATACCATGCTAATTAACAAGACAATGCTACCAGAATGGTTAGTTACTGTGGAAAACACCATGTATAACAAGATAATGCTACCAGAATGGTTAGTTACTGTGGAAAATACCATGTTAATTAACAAGATGATGCTACCAGAATGGTTAGTTACTGTGGATAACACCATGTTTAACATGATAATGCTACCAGAATGGTTAGTTACTGTGGAGAACACCATGTTTAACATGATAATGCTACCAGAATGGTTAGTTACTGTGGAAAATACCATATTAATTAACAAGATAATGCTACCAGAATGGTTAGTTACTGTGGATAACACCATGTTAATTAACAAGATAATGCTACCAGAATGGTTAGTTACTGTGGATAACACCATGTTTAACAAGATAATGCTACCAGAATGGTTAGTTACTGTGGATAACACCATGTTTAACATGATAATGCTACTAGAATGGTTAGTTACTGTGGATAACACCATGTTTAACAAGATAATGCTACTAGAATGGTTAGTTACTGTGGAAAATACCATGTTAATTAACAAGATAATGCTACTAGAATGGTTAGTTACTGCGGATAACACCATGTTTAACATGATAATGCTACCAGAATGGTTAGTTACTGTGGATAACACCATGTTTAACATGATAATGCTACCAGAATGGTTAGTTACTGTGGATAACACCATGTTTAACAAGATAATGCTACCAGAATGGTTAGTTACTGTGGATAACACCATGTTTAACAAGATAATGCTACCAGAATGGTTAGTTACTGTGGATAACACCATGTTTAACATTATAATGCTACCAGAAGGGTTAGTTACTGTGGATAACACCATGTTTAACAAGATAATGCTACTAGAATGGTTAGTTTCTGTGGATAACTCCATGTTTAACAAGATAATGCTACCAGAATGGTTAGTTACTGTGGATAACACCATGTTTAACAAGATAATGCTACTAGAATGGTTAGTTACTGTGGATAACACCATGTTTAATAACAAGATAATGCTACCAGAATGGTTAGTTACTGTGGAAAATACCATGTTAATTAACAAGACAATGCTACCAGAATGGTTAGTTACTGTGGAAAACTCCATGTTTAACAAGATAATGCTACCAGAATGGTTAGTTACTGTGGAAAATACCATGTTTAACATGATAATGCTACTAGAATGGTTAGTTACTGTGGATAACACCATGTTTAACAAGATAATGCTACCAGAATGGTTAGTTACTGTGGATAACATAATGTTTAACAAGATAATGATACTAGAAACACAGGTCCGTGGATACAAACTATCCATACATTATCAGTAACATGTCAACTGTAAATCTGTTGACTTTCAACAAGGAAGTGTCTGGAGTCCATCTACAGATGTTCAACAAACCATCTCTATACTTTCAGTAGCATCTCAACAGTATATATCATCACTGTCAACATGGTAGTCTATAATCCATGTATAGATGCTCTACAAACCATCTATAGACTATCAGTAGCATCTCAACAGTATATATCATCACTGTCAACATGGTAGTCTATAATCCATATATAGATGCTCTACAAACCATCGCTAGACTAGCAGCAGCGTTTCAACGGCGTATCTCTAGCCTGTCAGTAATATTTCAACACTATGTTATGATGGAATTTGAATCCTTGTTGGCACATTGCCCTAACAGGCTCTCCATGGCAACACAAGGCAATCAACTCACCCAAACCAAGGTCCCTCACGGTCACAATTTAGGTGACTCAACCTGTGGTCAGCGGCGTGGTACATTGACAGAGTATAACAGTGTGGCTAGGAGAGACGAAGAAACACGTCCTCCGCCACACACACACACACCCAAACACACACACACACACACATCCAAACACACACATTCAAACACACACACACACACACACATCCAAACACACACATTCAAACACACACACACACACATCCAAACACACACACCCAAACACACACACACACACATCCAAACACACACATTCAAACACACACACACACACACTCCTCCGGTCACACTTTGGACCGCTGCATCTCTCGTTCTCTCTGCACTTCTCAGCCATCCCAGAGGCCACCGCTCACTCCATTTCTCAATCTCACAGCATTATACCCCCCCCGGTACCACACTCTCTCACCCCGCCACTAGACCTGTCATCAATCCTCTATCCCCCTCGTACCTCCCTGCCGTTCAGTGCCAGCAAAAGTCCCATTAACCCCTTGCAAAGCTCTATATTGCCCTTGAATAATTGAAGGTACCTCCTGCCAGAGTAAAAAAGCACCTTAATAATGGATAAGATATGACTTATTTGAAAGGTGGAAGAGCCTGTTGAATAATGCAGAATGAAAAACGTAGTAAAGACAACTGTTGCGTTTAAGTGTCTGGGAGTGGTGCCTCGCTCTTTAAATATGCTGCATGCAATTCTTCTTACTAGTGAGGACCACAAAGTATACTTAATTACGGAAACAACATTTTTCTCTCACACTTTGACATACACATACAAACAGACACAGACACAGACACAGACACAGACACAGACACAGACACAGACACAGACACGCACGCACACACACACACACACACACACACGCACACACACACACACACACACACACACACACACACACACGTTTGTTTTACTATCCTTGTGGGGACTAAACACTTGATTCCCATTCAAAATCCTATTTTCCCTAACCCCTAACCTAACCCTAACATTAACCTCTAACTCCTAACTTTAACAATAATCATAACCCTAAACCTAACCCCTAAGCCTAAACCTAACCCCTAAGCCTAAACCTAACCCTTAAGCCTAAACCTAACCCCTAAGCCTAAACCTAACCCCTAAACCTAACCCCTAAGCCTAAACCTAACCCCTAAGCCTAAACCTACCCCCTAAGCCTAAACCTAACCCCTAAGCCTAAACCTAACCCCTAAGCCTAAACCTAACCCCTAAGCCTAAACCTAACCCCTAAGCCTAAACCTAACCCCTAAGCCTAAACCTAACCCCCAAGCCTAAACCTAACCCCCAAGCCTAAACCTAACCCCTAAGCCTAAACCTAACCCCTAAGCCTAAACCTAACCCCTAAGCCTAAACCTAACCCCTAAGCCTAAACCTACCCCCTAAGCCTAAACCTAACCCCTAAGCCTAAACCTAACCCCTAAGCCTAAACCTAACCCCTAAACCTAAACCTAACCCCTAAGCCTAAACCTAACCCCTAAGCCTAAACCTAACCCCTAAGCCTAAACCTAACCCCTAAGCCTAAACCTAACCCCTAAACCTAACCCCTAAGCCTAAACCTAACCCCTAAGCCTAAACCTAACCCCTAAGCCTAAACCTAACCCCTAAGCCTGGGAACCTGCGAAATGGCCCCACTTGTCCGAATCTTCCTTGTTTTACTATCCTTTGTTAGGACTTCTGGTCCATAACACACACAAACACTAATCCAATGTATTAATACTTCCCAGGAATGTGTAATGTTGTAGGGTCATACTGTCAAATAAAAAAAACGACTAAACAGATAGAATGAAATGAATATTCTAGCGTGGAGCGACAATAGCTCATGTTTTCCTCTGAGAGAAAAGACGAGAAAAACCATCCATACATTTTAAATAAGTCTCTGAAACTAAATGTTGAAAGGAAAAAGCCTGTCACAGTCCAGACATTTCTATCCCAAAACTTGACAAATTTGATAAAAGCCAGTCGGAGTGGATGGGCGAGAAAATGAATACCTGGAAGAGCTTTGTCGTTTGTTTCCCCGCTGTGTGACAGACGGAAGATCTCTGGGGGGTCACAGTCACTGCCGACTGCACACCTGGCACGGGAGATACCGCCACCTCTTATCCAGAGAATGGAGATGTGTGTGTGTGTGTGTGTGTGTGTGTGTGTGTGTGTGTGTGTGTGTGTGTGTGTGTGTGTGTGTGTGTGTGTGTGTGTGAGAGAATATTAAAAACTTGGGTGCACGTGTCTGTTTTTGTTATAGAGTCATGGCTGCCTTAAAATAAGGAAAACAACGTTTATAAAATTAGAGGAAGTGAGCAAAACACAACGGGATGATTCATCGCCTTCTATCCGACCCACCTGATGTAGTCCTACATTCCGTAAGTTGTCGTTAAGTTACAACTACAATACTACACTCAGCGGTCTCTCAGCACATTTGGAACATCTTGCTGGTTTATGGTTCTCATCAGCCTCACGGCCTCTGTGGAAAGCCTGAGGTTCAGCAGGGTCCTGGATCCCACCAGTGTCATTATCTCCCACTAGCTGCAGCTCAGGACACTTTCATACAATAGGATGAATCATTTCTGAGACCAGTGGCTCTCAAAGGTCCATGAAAGATCCCCTCTGTTTGTAGCTGCGAGGGCCTATTATAACAAATACAAAACAGCAACAGAGAGGTGAGTGAGAGGGAGAAGAGGGTAAAAAAATTAGACATGAATGCCTGACTGCTAAATAATGCCTTACTGGTATTAAACATTATGACCATGTACAGGTATTTGTATTTATTATGGATCCCTATTAGTTCCTGTCAAGGCAGCAGCTACTCTTCCTGGGGTTTATTATGGATCCCCATTAGTTCCTGCCAAGGCAGCAGCTACTCTTCCTGGGGTTTATTATGGATCCCCATTAGTTTCTGCCAAGGCTGCAGCTACTCTTCCTGGGGTTTATTATGGATCCCCATTAGTTCCTGCCAAGGCAGCAGCTACTCTTCCTGGGGTTTATTATGGATCCTCATTAGTTCCTGCCAAGGCAGCAGCTACTCTTCCTGGGGTTTATTATGGATCCTCATTAGTTCCTGCCAAGGCAGCAGCTACTCTTCCTGGGGTTTATTATGGATCCTCATTAGTTCCTGCCAAGGCAGCAGCTACTCTTCCTGCTACTCTTCCAAACACAGCTGATTAATCAAATTGCATTCTAAACTGAAGATCATGATTAGGTGATTATTGGAGTCAGGTGTGTTAGCTGGGTGCTGGGGGCAAAACTGTGACAACAATCAGGCCCTGGAGGACTGGAATCGCCCACCCCTGGGTGAAGTGGAGGTGTGCAGGTCATCTCTATGTTTATACATAGAACATGTTGTAAGGCTTCACACCTGTTCTCATTCATAATGCAGCAGACTTGCAATATTAATAGGACTCAGAGCCCAGGGGGACGCTGGGTTTATTTACAAACCTTCCTGGTTTGAGGTAGGTGAAGGTGACAGGATAACGTGTGTGTTAACAACCCGAGTTGGGCATCATGACTCTTAATGATAGGAAGGCCAGACCCAGTATGGCTGGAGAATTGAATATGAACAATGTCCATTAAAGACATGTTCCGGGAACTTTGGCGAGTACTCAGTATTTTAAACCTCTCGCTTTGGGCTGGATGTGTCAGTGTGTAGTTGAGTGACAGCTAGCGAGATGAACAAAAAAAGCAGAGAGACAGAGCAATGACGTGGTGCACATATCTGCACACGTGTGACATAGTGCGCAGTTTTCGGGGGACCACTTTTTGCTCGTGAGCGCCACTTTAAGAATTAGTTGCTGCAAAATATACAAAAGTACCAGAGAATCTTTTTAATGAGCCATAACCAGTGGCATGTGGTGTACATTTTAGAACAGCCTCATGCCTCCTTGAGTCATTTGTCTGACAGCACAGTATCATAATGACTCAACTACCCTGCAGTACCCCACACATCCAATAGGAGGGGTCCCCAAAAATTTGGGAACATGATTGGCAGATTGGTTATGAATGCTGCTCCTCAATTATATCTTAAGGGCTGTTCTGTCTGGGACACGGCAGACTCGGAGGAGACACGGAAACATTACTTGCTTTTAGTAACATCAGGGACCTTCAAACGACTGATCAGGGGAACATTTTAGGCTTGTACAGTTCCTCCACAATATGCAGCATATTGTTTTAGATAAGGGATTTAGGAGCACTGGCAGTGTGTATTTCTGTAAAGAAAAGGAGGTTGCTCTTGCTGTGAAGCGGGAGTTGCTCTGTAACACTGTTTAAAAGAGAATCAGAAATAGATTTCTGCTAGTCTCGTGTGTATGTCTCGCAAACCATATCAGACAAAAGCAGATGGAGGAAATGTAGTCACTACCCAGTGAAAATTACTTTGGTGATTTAGCCCCAAACTGATCGATTAAAAACAGTAACGATTCTTGGTAACAGTTACCACATCATGATTTATGTACATCTGCTGTGTCTGTATGCCTAAAGCGAGTGATCTATAATTCTTGCCAATGACTGTGAATCGAATAAAGTCTTACAGATGTTTTATGTTATTAGTTGTAAACCATAGCAGGGAAAACAGGAGCTTGTATGCACATTTTCAGGGAACAAATTGGGTGTTATACACCGACCCTTACTTATCTTACAGTTCTGTTTTCAATTGACACAAACGATTGGTGACTTGTGACAACCGTCTCTAGCAAAGCCTGTCTAATCTAGCATTTAAAGTTGGTCTTGTACTCTGCAGGCTAATGCCTTCACACACACACACACACACACACACACACACACACACACTCACACACACACACACACACACACACACACACACACACACACACACACACACACACACACACACACACAGGAAATGTTGGAGACCTCTCCAGTTGATTTAGATACAACAAGACAGTTTAATGTGTAAAGCCAGGGCACCAGTCTTCAAAACACTACTAGGGGAGAGAGGAGTCAGTTACAGCTGCGGATATTAGGTCCACAGTACATTGCCCATACTGTTCACAGGAAATGTTGGAGACCTCTCCAGTTGATTTCGATACAACAATAGTTCCATACAGTACGTTATCCACACTGTTCACAGGAAATGTTGGAGACCTCTTCAGTTGATTTAGATACAACAATAGGTCCATACAGTACATTTTATATACTGTTCACAGGAAATGTTGAAGACCTCTCCAGTTGATGTAGATACAACAATAGGTCCATACATCACGTTGCCCATACTGTTCACAGGAAATGTTGAAGACCTCTCCAGTTGATTTAGATACAACAATAGGTCCATACAGTACATTGCCCATGCTGTCATGACCTCTGATGGAGTAGAATTATAGAAGTTGCACAGATCCAAACAGGCAGTGCGCCAATGTTTGAACCTAACATTTGTCCAACATGATTTTGCCAAATGTGACAGGGTTAATTATGGCCAGTACAGCACTCCAGAGAAGTCCCAGAATTCTTGAGCAGTGTTGTGAAACACTTTTATCATGATCAAAATCAGCTTTTTAACATGCATAAAACCACATTGGCAACATCGGTCTTCGCTTCTCAAACAAATCAAAGCTGGCAAACCTCAAGACACTGTGTCATCTACAATAAAATACTACAAATTGTTCATTTATCAGTGAAATTAACAAAAGGTTGTTTCGTAAGTGCAGCGTATGGTCTTCATTTAGATATTTTTTTCTCTCTCTCCTATCTCTACTTGTTTCATATTGGCCTGGGTTAGCACTGCTGCCAGAATGGAGTATTGGTTCCAGAGATTAGCCCATAAACAGAAATGACGTCATGGCCCCTTTCATTCAGAAAGACCCTTTTATTGAATGGGGGGGCTTTACCCCATTTAGAAGCGACTTTTTCAAGATGTTACAAGCCCTTGAGCATGGCTATTACACAAACATGGCTCATGCATTTCCCAGCTAAAGAAGGAGACTAAAAACCCTAAGTTGAATGTTTTCCCTCCGTTAAAAGGAATATACATTTCTAACCAGCTTCAGCTTAATATGACCGATTCTGCAGACTTATCACCTTTCTTAATTGGAGGTTTGAAGTGTCTAGGAATTAGTTCCATATACAACATCTGAGTGTCTCTCTGAAATGTACACGACGCTGTGGGTCTAAAAGGCAAAAACTGGTTGAATCAATGTTGTTTCCACGTCATTTCAACAACAACAAAAAAATCGAGGTGATGACGTTGAGTCAATGTGCAATACTAATTGGATTGGCAGAAAGTCCATCAACGTAGGGAAATTGTATATCTTTTTTAAGTAACTTTTAATTGAAATCCAATTTCACATTGAATTTACGTTAGTTGACAACTCAACCAAATGTAAATCAAAACTAGATGTTGAACTGACGTCTGTGCACGGTGGGTAGGATCTAAGGGTCTACAGTTGGATGACTATTTTCTGTCTTCCTCTCGCTACATTAACTTCAATACAACACCTAGGAAGCTCGTGCTCCTCACCTCCTTCCGTAGACCTACATGGTAATTATGATGACTTCCGGAGGACATCCTCCAACCAATCAAAGGTTTTGCAGTATGAACTGACATGTTCTCCACCCAATCGAAGGATCAGGGGAGGATAAAAAAATCATAATAAAAAGAATGTAGGGGCTGTTTTGTTAGACTTCAGTGTGACATTAACATTGTCGATCGTTGTCTGCTGCTGGAAAACATATGTGTTATGGCTTTACACTCCCTGCTATATTGTGGATAAAGAGTTACCTGGCTAACAGAACACAGAGGGTGTTCTTTAATGTAAGCCTCTCCAACATAATCCAGGTATGATCAGTAATTCTCAGGGCAACTGTTTAGGCCCCTTACATTTTTCAATATTTACTAACGACATGCCACTGGCACTGAGTAAAGCCAGTGTGTCTATGTATGCAGATGACTCAACACTATACAAGTCAGCCACTACAGCGACTGAAATGACTGCAGTTAGTTTCAAAGTGGGTGGCAAGAAATAAGTTAGTCCTAAATATTTCTAAAACTAAAAGCATTGTATTTGGGACAAATCATTCACTAAACCCCAAACCTAAACTAAATATTGTAATAAATAATGTGGAAATTGAGCGTGACTCAACGTTTTGGAGTAACCCTGGATTGTAAACTGTCATGGTCAAAACATATTGAAACAACAGTAGCTAAGATGGGGAGAAGTCTGTCCATAATAAAGCTCTGCTCTACCTTCTTAACAACACTATCAACAAGGCAGGTCCTACAGGCCCTAGTTTCTACCTTCTTAACAACACTATCAACAAGGCAGGTCCTACAGGCCCTAGTTTCTACCTTCTTAACAGCACTATCAACAAGGCAGGTCCTACAGGCCCTAGTTTCTACCTTCTTAACAACACTATCAACAAGGCAGGTCCTACAGGCCCTAGTTTCTACCTTCTTAACAACACTATCAACAAGGCAGGTCCTACAGGCCCTAGTTTCTACCTTCTTAACAACACTATCAACAAGGCAGGTCCTACAGGCTCTAGTTTCTACCTTCTTAACAACACTATCAACAAGGCAGGTCCTAGTTTCTACCTTCTTAACAACACTATCAACAAGGCAGGTCCTACAGGCCCTAGTTTCTACCTTCTTAACAACACTATCAACAAGGCAGGTCCTACAGGCCCTAGTGTCTACCTTAACAACACTATCAACAAGGCAGGTCCTAGTTTCTACCTTCTTAACAACACTATCAACAAGGCAGGTCCTACAGGCCCTAGTTTCTACCTTCTCAACAACACTATCAACAAGGCAGGTCCTACAGGCCCTAGTTTCTACCTTCTCAACAACACTATCAACAAGGCAGGTCCTACAGGCCCTAGTTTCTACCTTCTTAACAACACTATCAACAAGGCAGGTCCTACAGGCCCTAGTTTCTACCTTCTTAACAACACTATCAACAAGGCAGATCCTACAGGCCCTAGTTTCTACCTTCTTAACAACACTATCAACAAGGCAGGTCCTACAGGCCCTAGTTTCTACCTTCTTAACAGCACTATCAACAAGGTAGGTCCTACAGGCCCTAGTTTTGTTGCATCTGGACTACTGTTCAGTCGTGTAGTCAGGTGCCACAAAATGGGAAAATTGCAATTGGCTCAGAACAGGGCAGCACAGCTGGTCCTTGGATGTACACAGAGAGCTAATATTAATAATATGCATGTCAATCTCTCCTGGCTGAAAGTGGAGGAGGGATTGACTTCATCACTACTTTTATTTATGAGAGTTATTGACATGTTGAATGCACCGAGCTGTCTATCTAAACTACTGGCACACAGCTCGGACACCCATGCATAGCCCACAAGACATGCCACCAGAGGCCTCTTCACAGTCCCCAAGTCCAGAACAGACTATGGGAGGTGCACAGTACTACATAGAGCCATGACTACATGGAACTCTATTCCATATAAAGTAACTGAAGCAAGCAGTAAAATTAGATTTAAAAACAGATACAATATACCTTATGGTACAGCGGGGACTGTGAAGCAACACAAACAAAGGCACAGACAGAATGCACACACACACACACACACACACACACACACACACACACACACACACACACACACACACACACACACACACACACACACACACACACACACACACACACACACACACACACACACACAATACACATACACTATACACACACATACACATGGATTTTGCACTGTAGATATGTGGTAGTGGTGGAGTAGGGGCCTGAGGGCCCACAGTGTGTTGTGAAATCTTTGAATGTATTGTAATATTTTTTAAACGTTTTGCTGGACCCCAGGAAGAGTAGCTGCTGACTTGACTTGAGGATCCATAATTAATACAAAATACTACGCATATGTGATTTAGAAGCTTGGTGAGTTGGTGACATTGCTGGATTTATTGAGGCATTGAGATAGTGATAGTGATAGGTGAGCATTTTTAAGGTATTATTCAATTCAAATTCAGAGTTTTCAAGGCAAGGCAAATTTTCATGGTTTTAGAACTTTATTTTTGCACAGAGTTAGTGGCATGTATTTCAATTTGCCTTGCTAACTTTAGTAGCAGTGCAGGTTTCTCCGCCAGAATGGCTAGCTAATGCTAACAACAATGTAGTGGATTTTTTGTTGAAGAACCCATTGCATTGCCCACACCAGATTCAAGCTTCTGGGTAAAACCGTCATCGATCATGCAATGGACGAAGGTCTACGTATTCAAACTGCGCAACACAGCGATAAGGTATGGAGAAACAGGGATGTCCTCAAGCAGCTTATCGACACTACTGCATTTTTTTGGGCGTGTAAGAGATGACTTTCAAGGGCCACAATGAGAGGGAAAGTTCTGCTAACAAGGGCAACTACAAGGAGCTTGCAGAGGTAATTGCACGTTACAAATGCTTTACTTGCTAAGCATATGGAGGTTTCTACTGTCTTCTCTGGGATGTCGAAATCAATTCAGAATGATTTGAAAGATTCCATCGCATCATTCATTAAAAGTGAGATTAAAAGAGAGGTTCATGGCACTGCATTTTTTATTTTTTTTTCCATGGCAAATAGATTAAACCACAACCACGGTCAGTTGTCACTCGCAGTTGTCAATTATGGTCAGGCATGTGGATGATCAGGGCTTTATTCAGGAACGTTTCTTGAGCTACTTTGATATGTCAAGTGGGCGAGATGCGCAGTCTGTGTTTGACTTTGTGAATTCTGAGATTTTGGAGTTGTTGTCTAAACCTATGATGACACTGATGTCATGGAATGTATCTGCTATTTGTATTTACATCTAGGTTCCCTTCCTGTTCCCTGATTAAGAGGTGATGGCCACTCTAATACCAGTGTTAACTCTCTGCTGACATGAACTGAAGCCATATCTCATTTCATCCACTGTCACATTGAGTGTTTCCTCGCCAAGCAACGGAGTAGCCCTGTGAATTTTCTCTCATTACCGTAGAGTCAATTACATACACAAACACAGTCACATTATTACACATCAATGTGGTTTTACTCCTTGCTTAAACAAACAAATTTTTATTTATTTTGTCTAACTGTTGTCTTATTCGTTGTCTTCCCAGTCAAATCCAGTCCTGTCCTCAGTGGAAGAACTGAAGTATTCTCCAACACCATCCATCCATGATGAGCCTGTCCTGCACTGAAGCCTCTGAACACCTCAACAACTGTCCTGCACTGAAGTCAAGCCTCTGAACACCTCAACCAGAGCCTACCAGACAAGCTAAACTACTTCTATGCTCGCTTCGAGGCAAATAACACTGAAACATGCATGAGAGCATCAGCTGTTCTGGAAGACTGTGTGATCACGCTCTCTGCAGCTGATGTGAGTAAGACCTTTAAACAGGTCAACATTCACAAGGCTGCAGGGTCAGACGGATTACCAGAATGTGTACTATGAGCATGCACTGACCAACTAGCAAGTGTCTTCACTGACATTTTCAACCTCTCCCTGTCCGAGTCAAAAAATTCCAACATGTTTTAAGCAGTGCCTGTGCCCAAGAACACTAAGGTAACCTGCCTAAATGACTACCGACCCGTAGCACTCACGTCTGTAGCCATGAAGTGCTTTGAAAAGCTGGTCATGGCTCACATCAACACCATCATCCCAGAAACCCTAGACCCACTCCAATTTTCATACTGCCCCAACAGATCCACAGATGATGCAATCTCCATTGCGCTCCACACTGCCTTTTCCCACCTGGACAAAATTAACACCTATGTGAGAATGCTATTTATTGACTACAGCTCAGCGTTCAACACCATAGTGCCCTCAAAGCTCATCAATAAGCCAAGGACCCTGGGCCTAAACACCTCCCTCTGCAACTGGATCCGGGACTTCCTGAGGGGCCGCCGCTCGGTGGTAAGGGTAGGTAACAACACCTCCACTACACTGATCCTCAACACAGGGGCCCCTCAGTGGTGCGTGCTCAGTTCCCTCCTGTACTCCCTGTTCACTCATGTTTGCACGACCAGGCATGACTCCAACACCATCATTAAATTTGCCGATGACACAACAGTGGTAGGCCAGATCACAGACAACGATAAGACAGCCTTCAGGGAGGAGGTCAGCGACCTGGCTGTGTGGTGTCAGGACAACAACCTCTCCCTCAACGTGATCAAGACAAAGGAGATGATTGTGGACTACAGGAAAAAAAGGACCGAGCACGCCCCCATTCTCATCGACGGAGCTGCAGTGGAGCAAGTTGAGAGCGTCAAGTTCCTTGGTGTCCACATCACCAACAAACTAACATGGTCCAAGCACACCAAGGCAGTTGTGAAGAGGGCACGACAAAATCTATTCCCCTCATGAGACTAAAACTATTTGGCTTGGGTCCTCAGATCCTCAAAAGGTTCTACTGCTGCACAATTGAGAGCATCCTGACTGGTTGCATCACTGCCTGGTATTGGAACTGCTCGGCCTCCGACCGCAAGCACTACAGAGGGTAGTGCAAACGGCACAGTACATCACTGGGGCCAAGCTTCCTGCCATCCAGGACCTCTATACCAGGCGGTGTCAGAGGAAGGCCCTAAAAATTGTGAAAGACCCCAGCCACCCTAGTCATAGACTGTTCTCTCTGCTACCACACGGCAAGCGGTACCGGAGCGCCAAGTCTATGTCCAAGAGGCTTCTTAACAGCTTCTACCCCCAAGCCATAAGACTCCTGAACATCTAGTCAAATGGCTACCCAGACTATTGGCAGTGCCCCTCCCCTCTCACCCCCTCTTTTACACCGCTGCTACTCTCTGTTGTCATCTATGCACAGTCACTTTAATTACTACCTACATGTACATACTACCTCGACTAACCGGTGCCCCCGCACATTGACTCTGTATCAGTACCCCCATGTATATAGTCTCACTATTATTTTACTGCTGCTCTTTAATTACTTTTTACTTATATCTCTTATTCTTATCTGTATTTTTTTGTTACGGCATTGTTGGTTAGGGGCTCGTAAGTAAACATTTCACTGTAAGGTCTATACCTGTTATATTCAGCTCATGTGACTAATACAATTTGATTTGATTTGCACCGAAGACTCTGGACACGTCATCTCATGCCTCATACCCTCATTCAATCACTGCTGTGATCCCTTTCCCACACTGTGTAAGTAGCCCTCTCATTCCCATTCCCCAAAATATTTTACTATAAATGTCTTTCTTATATGTTTTAAGTTAAAATAATTTGTCTTTTCCGATTTTTAAAACACGCTTTGTTGTCTCCGTGCAGTCCGTGCCTATTTTATATTTTTTATTTAACCTTTTTTTAAGGCATGTCAGTTAAGAACAAAATCTTATTTACAATGACGGCCTACCAAAAGGCCTCTTGCGGGGACGGAGGCTGGGATAAAAAAAAACACTAACTAAATATAGGACAAATGACACATCACGACAAGAGAGACACCACAACACTACATGAAGAGAGAACTGAGACAACAGCACAGCATGGTAGCAACACAACACGACAACAACATGGTAGCAACACATGACAACACAGCATGGTAGCAACACAACATGACAACAACATGGAAGCAACACAACATGGTAGCAACACAACACGACAACAGCATGGTAGCAACACAACATGAGAACTAAGCATCGTAGTAACACAACACAACAACAACATGGTAGCAACACAACATGACAGCAACACAACATGGTAGAAGCACAAAACATTGTACAAACATTATTGGGCACAGACAACAGCACAAAGGCAAGAAGGTCGAGAACAAAAATACATCACGCGAAGCAGCCACAACTATCAATACGTGTCTTTGAATGAAGAGATGGAGATAAAACTGTCCAGTTTGAGTGTTTTTTGCAGCTCGTCCCAGTCGCTAGCTGCAGCGAACTGAAAAGAGGAGCTACTCAGGGATGTGTGTGCTTTGGGGACCTTTAACAGAATGTGACTGGCAGTGGAGGATGAGGGCTGCAGTAGATATCTCAGATAGGGAGGAGTGAGGCCTAACATAGTTTTATAAATAATCATCAACCAGTGGGTCTTGCGCCAGGTATACAGAGATGACCAGTTTCAGGAGTATAGATTGGTGTGATGGGTCCAATAAGGAGCATTGGTGGCAAATTTGATGGCCGAATGGTAAAGAACATCTATACCGTGGGTCTCCTATATACTTAACCAGGCAAGTCAGTTAAGGACAAATTCTTATATACATTGACAGCCTGCCAGGGAACAGTGGGTTAACTGCCTTGTTCAGGGGCAGAACAACAGATTTTTACCTTGTCAGCTCAGGGATTTGATCCAGCAACCTTTCAGTTACTGGCCCAATGCTCTAATCACTAGGCTACCTGCCACCCCCTATCCTCCTCCATTTTTCAAGTCACTAGCTAGGTGGATGTCAGTGCTTGGTTTCCTGAATAACCTTTATTGCTGACAGATACCCACTTCCTTGACAAAATGTAATTGAATTCTGCCCCAGGCCTAAGATAACCAAGCAGATATTTATGAATGGACTTCCTGTCTGTGCACAAAGTGCCAAAACATAACAAAACTGTGTAAATAAAATGTCTCCCCCAATACAGCGGTCATAACCTTAAGGGCACAGTGAAATGTAACTGCAGCAGACATATTCATGCCTTCTGTCACGCCAAGAGGCCAAGTGTCTAACCGATACATGGCGAAATTCCCAAAGTGTGATCCTCAGCTTTTGACCAAAATTACTGTAATGAACATATTCTGTACACTAAGCTGTTGTACAGTTCCTGGAGATGCTAGTTGACGTGATAACTCCAGATAGACCCGTGCCCAGAGCGTTAAATAACACATGGAGTGTGAGTGAGGTACTAAAAGTCCAACAAACCATCTTCCAGAGGGGATTGATTCTCTTAAACAGGAATAATGATCTTAACCTTGAAGAGAGACCACTTTCCGGATCAAAGGAAATTGTGAGAGGGGTTTGATAATACATTTGCACTAAGATTCTTGTTTCCAAGCAATGTTGAGAACCAAAGCCTAGACCTTACATGTTTTCCAGCGCCTGAAGATAAATGGCTGACTATTTGGGTGATTTTATTTACAGTCCCCAAAATAAAGCCTTCCCACCAAGTCCACAGGCTTGTTCAAAGTGGATCCTTCATCCCTGCGGATCGATAGCTGGTGAAGAGTTCATTATCTCAGACAAATCCATACTCCTCTCCGTCACATCTTCACCCGTTCCTTGCTCCTCCTTTTAATTGGCCCTCAGTAATCAGTCATCGAGGACAAGTATTTTTTTTCTCTCTTCGCCGTTCCAGTCTAACGACATGAAAGCTAATTTTACACCCTCCAATCGTTCCATTTAATTACTGACTGTCCAAAGTCCTCTGCCTCAATCAATAACCACCATGTTGAAATCGGAGAGAAATTGTTCCGTGTGCATTTAATAATAGTGAGAAGACAACTCTTCACTAATCAAGGACAGTCAACAAAACTCGAAAAGACAAGTGTCTGTATGTTGTACAATGTAATTATTCACAAAGAAACTGGAAATTGTCCTCTGCATCCTCTGTTGTGTGTTTATACAACATCACTCTATGTGCAGTGATGTAGCTGTACAAAACGTGGGTCAACGCTGATCGCCGGTTGAGATGACAGGCCGAAGCATAACATTAACACTAATTTAGTGTAATTAATCAATCAAATGTATTTATAAAGACCTTTTTACACCAGCAGATGTAACAAAGTGTTGATACAGAAACCCAGCCTATAACCCCAAACAGCAAGCAATGCTGATCTAGAAGCACGGTGGCTAGGAAAAACTCCCTAGAAAGGCCAGGACCTAGGAAGAAACCTAGAGAGGAACCAGGCTATGAGGGGTGGCCATTCCTCTTCTGGCTGTGCCGGTGGAGATTATAAGAGTACATGGCCATTATGGCTAGATCGTTCTTGAAGATGTTCAAACGTTCATAGATGACCAGCAGGGTCAAATAATAATCACATTGGTTATAGAGGGTGCAACAGCTCAGCATCTCAGGGGTAAATGTCAGTTGGATTTTCGTAGCCGAGCACTCAGAGGTTGAGACAGCAGGTGCGGTACAGAGAGAGAGAGAGAGAGAGAGAGAGAGCGAGAGAGGGAGGGTCGGTCAAAACAGCAGGTCCGCGCGATGAGGTAGCAGGACCGGTGAAAAGGTCAGGGTTCCATAGCCTCAGGCAGAACTGTAGAAAATGGATCAGCAGCATGAGCATGACAAGGTAGCACATCCGGTGAACAGGACAGGGTTCCTGTTCAATTAACTAGGTGACGCTATATACCACATGGAAAAAAGGGGCATAACCAATGAAGGGTTGCTGGAGGGTTATGTTTAAGGAACTTTAGAGTTTAAGGTGGTTAGACTATAATGAGGATCAAGGGACTCTAAATATCTGCGTGTGCCATAAAAAAAAAATGTGGGTTGACATTTATAAAACTTGGCTGACGTATCATTTCCAATTATAAATCAGACCCGTCCAGAGACACATGAGAACGAGCTTCACAACCCCATCCCGTTAACGCATATAATAAACCATATTTGGTGACTCAATTAGCTTCAATTAACTAAGCTAGGCCTATATATATATATTGAACAAAAATATAAACATAACATGTAAAGTGCTGGTCCCATACAGTGAGGGGAAAAAGTATTTGATCCCCTGCTGATTTTGTACATTTGCCCACTGACAAAGAAATGATCAGTCTATAATTTTAATTGTAGGTTTATTTTGAACAGTGAGAGACAGAATAACAACAAAAAAAACACATGTCAAAAAGAAGAAAAACGCATGTCAAAAATGTTATAAATTGATTTGCATTTTAATGAGGGAAATAAGTATTTGACCCCTCTGCAAAACATGACTTAGTACTTGGTGGCAAAACCCTTGTTGGCAATCACAGAGGTCAGACGTTTCTTGTAGTTGGCCATTAGGTTTGCACACATCTCAGCAGGGATTTTGTCCCACTCCTCTTTGCAGATTTTTACGAATTTACTTTGAAAGACAGGGTCCTGCAAAAAGGGACGTGGGTGGGATAGGGAGCGGGTGGGGTAGGGAGCGGGTGGGGTAGGGAGCGGGTGGGGTAGGAAGCGGGTGGGATAGGGAGTGGGTGGGATAGGGAGCGGGTGGGTTAGGGAGCGGGTGGGATAGGGAGCGGGTGGGTTAGGGAGCGGGTGGGATAGGGAGCGGGTGGGATAGGGAGCGGGTGGGATAGGGAGCGGGTGGGATAGGGAGCGGGTGGGATAGGGAGCGGGTGGGGCAGGGAGCGGGTGGGATAGGGAGCGGGTGGGATAGGGAGCGGGTGGGGTAGGGAGCGGGTGGGATAGAGAGCGGGTGGGGCAGGGAGTGGGTGGGACCGGGAGCGGGTGGGACCGGGAGCGGGTGGGGCAGGGCACTCATTGAAGCGCCTCTTTTGTGCGCACTGGGGGTTAGTGAGCGGGGTGAGCAGTCAGGGTTTTAGGGATTATCCTGTATCACCTGGGATGAGGAGATAGAACCTTTAGATGATGCAGGGGAAGTAATTGTGACTATTTCATAACTAGGCCTACTCACTATACATCCAATATATTCAATCACTTACAAGGGAGACAGCCTCTCACAGCTCCTGCTTGAAATCTATTGCCCACACTGCTGTTCATCAGGATGAATGAGTCGCGACTTGAACTGGGCCAACGGGCAACAACATTTGTGAGTGCCATTTGTGCATCACAAATCAATTGCATATTGATGGAGTGGATGTTTTTTTCTGTTTCAAGTACTCTCACTTGGTGCCCTTATTAAAGTAACTGCAGTCGATCACCATGATTACGTTTGAAAAACCGACCATCGCTGCAGTTTAATGATTGCCTGTTCCCAGGCTGTGTAGGGCAGGGTTTCCCAAACTCGGTCCTGGGGCCCCCACTGGATACACTAGCACTACACTACACAGCTGATGCCCTAGCACTACACAGCTGATGCCCTAGCACTACACAGCTGATGCCCTAGCACTACGCAGCTGATGCCCGGGCACTACACAGCTGATGCCCTAGCACTACACAGCTGATGCCCTAGCACTACGCAGCTGATGCCCGGGCACTACACAGCTGATGCCCTAGCACTACACAGCTGATGCCCTAGCACTACACAGCTGATGCCCTAGCACTACACAGCTGATGCCCTAGCACTACACAGCTGATGCCCTAGCGCTACACAGCTGATGCCCTAGCACTACGCAGCTGATGCCCTGGCACTACAGAGCTGATGCCCTAGCACTACAGAGCTGATGCCCTAGCACTACACAGCTGATGCCCTAGCACTACAGAGCTGATGCCCTAGCACTACGCAGCTGATGCCTGGGCACTACACAGCTGATGCCCTAGCAATACACAGCTGATGCCCTAGCACTACAAAGCTGATGCCCTAGCACTACACAGCTGATGCCCTGGCACTACACAGCTGATGCCCTGGCACTACACAGCTGATGCCCGGGCACTACACAGCTGATGCCCTGGCACTACAGAGTTGATGCCCTAGCACTACACAGCTGATGCCCTAGCACTACACAGCTGATGCCCTAGCACTACACAGCTGATGCCCTAGCGCTACACAGCTGATGCCCTAGCGCTACACAGCTGATGCCCTAGCGCTACACAGCTGATGCCCTAGCACTACACAGCTGATGCCCTAGCGCTACACAGCTGATGCCCTAGCACTACAGAGCTGATGCCCTAGCACTACAGAGCTGATGCCCTAGCGCTACACAGCTGATGCCCTAGCACTACACAGCTGATGCCCTAGCACTACACAGCTGATGCCCTAGCACTACACAGCTGATTCCCTAGCACTACACAGCTGATGCCCTAGCACTACACAGCTGATGCCCTAGCACTACAGAGCTGATGCCCTAGCACTACAGAGCTGATTCAGTTGTAGTTATTTCAATCAGCTGTGTAGGGCAGGGCCGACATTAGGAAACGCCTGGTGTAGGGGAACTGCATGTACCTCTGACACAGACGAATAATGCCATGACGCAGCTGTTTGGGGTTTTAGGCTGGGTTTCTGTACAGCACTTTGAGATATCAGCTGATGTAAGAAGGGCTATATAAATACATTTGATTTCATTTGATTTGATTACATATACAGTACATGAGAAACCTACAGTGCTTCCAGAATGTATTCACACCCTTTGACTTTTCCCTCATTTTGTTGTGTTACAGACAGAATTGTTTTTTAATAGATTTTTCAGTCACTACCCTACAAACAATAAACCATCATGTAAAAGTGTAATTTAGTTTTTTTAATTAATAAAAAATGAAAAGCTGAAATGTCTTGAGTCAGTGAGTATTCATCTCCTTTGTTATGGCAAGCCTCAATTAGTTCAGGATTAAACATTTTATTAAAAAGTCAAGTAAGTTGCATGGACTGTGTGTGCAATAATAGTGTTTAATATGATTTTTGAATGACTACCTCATCTCTGTACCCCACACATACAATTATCTGTAAGGTCCCTCAGTCCAGCAGTGAATATCAAACACAGATGCAACCAAAGACCAGGGAGGTTTTCCAATGCCTCACAAAGAAGGACACCTATTGGTAGATGGGTAAAAATAAAAAAGAACAGACATTGACTATCCCTTTGAGCAGGGTGAAGTTATTAATTACATTTTGGATGGAGTATCAATACACCCAGTCAATACAAAAATACAGGCGTCCTTCCTAACTCAGTTGCCGGAGAGGAAGGAAACCGCTCAGGGATTTCCCCATGAAGCCAATGGTGACTTCAAATCAGATAGGAGAAAACTGAGCATTGATCAACAACATTGTAGTTACTTCACAATAATAATTGAATTGTCAGAGTGAAAAGAAGTAAGCCCGTACAGAACAAAAATATCCCAAAACATGCATCCTGTTTGCAACAAGGCACTAAAGCTAGGTTTCCCAAACTCAGTCCTCGAGACCCCAAGGTTTTTGCACTAGCACCACACAGCTGATTCAAATAATCAACTAATCATCAAGCTGTAGTGTTAGTGCAAAAAACTAAACGGGCACCTCATGGGATCCTGAGGACCGAGTTTGGAAAACGCTGCACTAAATTAATATTGCAAAAAAATGTGGCAAAGCAATTAACTAAATAAACAATGTAGCGCTTAGCTTAAAACCTCTCTGGGATAGGGAGCAGTATTTTCACGTCCGGATGAAAAGCGTGCCCAAAGTAAACTGCCTGCTACTCAGGCCCAGAAGCTAGGATATGCATATAATTAGTAGATTTGGATAGAAAACACTCTGTAGTTTCTAAAACTGTTAGCATAATGTCTGTGAGTATAACAGAACTGATTTGGTAGGCGAAAGCCCGAGCACAATCCATCCAGGGGAAAAACATGTTGAGGTCACTGTGTTTTCCAATAGTTTTCTATGGGAGACCTGATTTATTAGGGCTCATATTGCAGTTCCTATGGCTTCCACTAGATGTCAACAGTCTTTAAAAATTGTTCGATGTTTTTGTTTTGAGAAATGAAGAAGTAGGGCTGTTCTTTGTAGCGGTCACTCTGAAGGGCTTTAGTATTTTGTTGCGCGTGAACTGGAGTGCGCTTCATGTTGTTTTTATCCGGTATTAGAAACAGTTTATTCCGTCTTAAATTGTATCATTTATTTACATTTTAGGATCCCTGAGGTTGGATTAGAAACTTTGTTTGAAATGGTTGGACCAAGTTTACAGGTAACTCATTAGATACTTTGTACCGGTGTATTTCTGAATCAAATGCGCCAAATAAATTGACATTTTGGGGATATAAAGATGGAATTTATCGAACAAATTGACCATTCATTGTGTCACTGAGACATTTGAGATTGCAAAAAGAAGAAGATCTTCAAAGGTAAGGCATTTATTATATGGCTATTTCTGACTTTTGTGTCTGGTTTTGTGTCTGGTTGAAAAATTATTTTCATGTGTTTGTATGCGGGGCGCTGTCCTCAGATAATCGCATGGTTTGCTTTCACCGTAAAGCCTTTTTGAAATCTGACACTGCGGCTGGATTAACAAGGAGTTAAGATTTATTTTGACGTATTACACTTATATTTTCGTGAAGGTTGAATATTCATATTTCTGTAGTTTGAATTTGGCACGCTACAATTTCACTAGATGTTGTCAAATCAATCCCGCTAACGGGATTCGAGCGGGATTTGAGCTTAAGGGATCCATAAGAGGTTAAATCCAATACAACACGTTACTGAGTACCACCATATTTTCAAACATAGTGGCGGCTGCATCACGTTATGGGTATGCTTGTAATCGTTAAGGAATGGGGAGTTTATCAGGATAAAAAATAAACATAGTGGAGCTAAGCACAGGCAAAATCCTAGAGGAAAACCTTGTTCAGTCAGCTTTCCACCAGACACTGGGAGATGAATTCACCTCTTAGCAGGACAATAACCTAAAGGGTCAAATCTACACTGGAGTTGCTTGCCAAGAAGACAGTGAATGTTCCTGAATGTTCCTGAGTGGTCTAGTTACAGTTTTGAATTAAATCTCCTTGAAAATCTATGGCAAGGCCTGAAAATGATTGTCTGAGCAATAATCAACAACCAACTTGGCAGAGCTTGAAGAATTCAAATAATAATGTGCAAATGTTACACAATACAGGTGTGGAAAGCTCTTAGAGACTTACCCAGAAAGACTCACAGCTGTAATCGCTGCCAAAAGATGCTTCTACAAAGTATTGACTCAGTGGTGTGAATTCTTATGTAAGTGAGATATTTCTGTGTTTAATTTTCAATACATTTGCAACAATGTCTAAAAACTTGTTTTCACTTTGTCATTATGGGTTATTGCGTGTAGATGGGTGAGAATGTATTTAATTCAGGCTGTGACACAACAAAATGTGGAATAAGTCAAGGGATATGAATACTTTCTGAAGGCACTGTAAATGCCTATTAGCCTAACAGTCTATTGTATAGTGCATCCTTTTAGCCTCTAGGATGTGCATAGTCTGAAGTTTGTGGGGAGGTGAGCACATTCTCACCTCAAATATATGTTTTAAAAATGCCAACTTTTGTTCGGAAAACTTGCATGCACACCTTTTGGTGTATACTTTGTACTTGTGCACGGTTTCTAAATTAGGCCCCTGCAAAGGAAGGAGGGAGATGGAACTATCGTGACAGTTATGGAGAAGACCAAAGGAATGTGGAGGGGAGCATGACGGCGTTAGAGCAAGGACCAATGGAAGGTGGTTGGTGGCGAGTGATGGTGTATCTGATTGTCTGTGGCAGCGGTAATGGTAAGTGAGAGGTAATTAGACATAAAAGACTACTGTGCAGAACTCCATCCTCTGAACAGAGCCAAGCCACACTATCAACACATTTATCTTCATCCATTTAGCACGAGGCACAGGGGCAGGGCCAACATAACAGATCGTCTCCATCTGTCTTTTACATGTTAGTCATTTAGCAGACGCTCTTCTCCAGAGCGACTTACAGTTAGTGCATTCATCTTAAGATAGCTAGGTGGGACAACCACATATCACAATTCCAGCTTTAACTTTAGACTAATCTGCCCTGGGCTCTTTGTGTACATCCGATCCAATCTTTGGGCTACCCAAGAGGAAACGCCGGTGAAAAAGAGGAAAGAGAGTTAGCGTCCTGGTGAGATGAAGGGAAAACCGGCCAACACTTCCCTGCATTATATTTTTTCTGCTTTTCTGAAACATGATTTTCAGACAAGATTCCTATCTACCGAGTTGGATGGCTATCTCCATTCTCCGAGCAGACAGGTCATTGGATTCAGGGAAATACGGAGGGGGGGAGAGGTATGAAAAAAATATGTTGTGCAGACTCTTGCGTAGTGAAAGTCTTGACCTATTGTTCACTCATCTTGGAATACCTGACGGTCAAATGCTGACCCTTCTACCCTCCACACCAAGAGAGTTTTCATCTGTTATCGTGACTGCTGTATATATTCCACCTCAGGACAATAAAAACAACAAGCTGGCACTTAACCAACTGTACGAGGTTATAAACAAACAGGAAGTCATGCAACCGGGAGGCTGGTTTTCTTGTTGCCAGAGATTTTAATTCCGTGTCATTAAGACACGTGGTGCTCAACTTCTATCAACACATCTCCTTCACCACTAGGGGGCGATAAAGTCCTAGACCACTGTTACTCAACTCACAAGCAAGCATACAAGGCCCTCCCTCATCTGGCCCTCCCTCATCCCCCCCTTCGGGCAAATCAGATCATGACACTATACTCCTGCTTCCTGTTTTACAAACAAAAGCTCAAACAGGAGGTCTCAAACTTTTATGCAGGAGTGCTGAGGGCTTGGCAGCTGCTAAGGCGAGAGAGAGAGGTGTGGCATCCCTCAAAGTGGAACCCCTAACCCTGGAATCCCGAGAGCTGCACAGGTCCACCTGGCAGGTCACCTGTCCCAGAGGGGTTCAACACTTGGAAGATGCGAGAGACACCAGCGCGCAGCTGGGATAATGCTACCCATCTCTCAACACAGTGTCCCAGCTGCTGGCAGAATTGTGCTCTCGCATTGGCCTTCACAGCCACATGAAGTTGCACAAGTGTAAAAAGTGGCAACCCACCCCTACCCTCATCCACAAGAGGAGGATTCATCATCATAGTCTTCGGTGGACAGCCATGATGGATATGCCAGGAGCCCATCTTTCACAACCCACAACTCCCAGTAGGGAGTCCGTACGCTCAGCCACCCTGCAGGGACACTCGCTGCTGGAGAGACTTATAGGAGAGGTCCAGGAGGCGCTGCCTGAGCCCATGAGGATGATGATTAAACAGCCACAGAGGAGGGAGGGCCACCATAGTTTCCTTCACTGCACGTGACAGCAGAGACTGAAACGACTGGGGAATGGCGGGAGGGTCCGGAGGAACCGAATGGCTAGAGGGTCTGGAGGAACTGTTTTAAAAAAGACTAACATTATGCAGATACTATACATGATATAATGTATCACGTACACAGAGTGTACAAAACATTAGGAACACCTGCTCTTTCTATGACATAAACTGACTGGGTGAATCCATGTGAAAGCTATGATTCCTTATTGATGTCACCTGTTAAATCCGTTGAGTCCCAGGATCCTTAGCTTAGTGATGAGCTTTGAGGGTACTATGGTGTTGAACACTGAGCTGTAGTCAATGAATAGCATTCTTACATAGGTGTTCCTTTTGTCCAGGTGGGAAAGGGCAGTGTGGAGTGCAATAGAGATTACATCATCTGTGGATCTGTTTGGGCGGTATGCAAATTGGAGTGCGTCTAGGGTTTCTGGGATAATGGTGTTGATGTGAGCCATTACCAACCTTTCAAAGCACTTCATGGCTACAGACGTGAGTGCTATGGGTCATTTGATGGATTGATCATCACCACTACCAATACCATCATAATCATCATCATCAATACCATCATCACTATCAACACCAATAGCATAATATTAATCATCATCATCATCATCATCACCAGTACCATCAACATCATCACCATCACCACCAATACCATCATCATCATCACCAATACCATCATCATCATCATCACCACCATCACCACCAATATCATCATCACCATCACCACCACCAATACCATCATCATCATCATCATCACCATCATCACCACCACCACCAATACCATCATCACCACCATCATCATCACCATCATCATCCTCATCATCGTCACCAATACCATTATCATCATCATCACCAATACCATTATCTTTAATACCATCATCACCGACACCACCATCATCACCAATACCATCATCATCATCACCAATACCATCATTATCATCACCAATGCCATCATCACCATCACCAATACCATCATTATCATCACCAATGCCATCATCACCATCATCGTCGTCTCTCTCACTGAAGAGGAGTGTTAGGCAAGGACCCTGATATAGCAGACCGCTATTTGAGGAATGAGGAGTAGAGGAGCTTGGGAGAAGCAGACAGGAATAGATGAGCAACGAAAAATGGTGCCTTCGGGGCTTATGATGACTGTAGCAGTTAGTAATAAGAGAAATGATGTGTTTGGAGTTACAGAGACGTTTCTAGCTGGTGTAATACGCAATGCCAGTGATTTTACACTGGAAACGTAAAGACGACTTGACAAGCTCTAAAAGAGGTCATGTCAGACCGTGCTGCCACATTGCAGATGTCAATGTCAGTGTTTCTTGTGAGTAATTTGAATGGTGGCATATGCTGAATAAGGTTAGAATATGTCTGTAGCTCTCCATAGTGTTATACATGTCCTTACTATATGTCCTTTGCTTATGTGGTAAAAGTGAATACTTGTTGGTACTTACCTCAAATAATTCAACACCATTGATAACTACCCGATACTTCACATAGCGAAGCTTGTATCAATGAATCTCAAAGAAACAGAAAATGTAATTACTGTTGGGTGATTACTGCTTTAACAAGTCATTTCTAACTAACTATCTGGTAAACACCGGGTTGTAAAATAAAGCTCTTTTACTAGTCTTCTCCATCCTCCCAACAGTCGGTCTATGCCAGGTCCCTGGCAGTATAACAAAGGGGACACTTGAGGCCCAGCACTTCATGTTCTGACAAACCAAGATAGAGGTACAATTTTCAGGGAATTTGATTCACTCATGCCTCGTGGCAGTCAAGGAAGAAGATTATATTTTTTATTTATTTATTTCACCTTTATTTAACCAGGTAGGCAAGTTGAGAACAAGTTCTCATTTACAATTGCGACCTGGCCAAGATAAAGCAAAGCAGTTCGACAACATACAAAAACACAGAGTTACACATGGAGTAAAACAACAAACAATCAATGATACAGTAGAAAAAAATAAGACTATATACAATGTGAGCAAATGATGTGAGATAAGGGAGGTAAAGGCAAAAAAGGCCATGGTGGCAGAGTAAATAAAGTATAGCAAGTAAAACACTGGAATGGTAGATTTGTTATTTGAAGAAAGTTCAAAGTTAAAATATAAATAATATGGTGCAAAGGAGCAAAATAAATAAAATAAATAAATAAAGTAGGGGAAGAGGTAGTAGTTTGGGCTAAATTATAGATGGGCTATGTACAGGTGCAGTGATCTGGGAGCTGCTCTGATAGCTGGTGCTTAAAGCTAGTGAGGGAGATAAGTGTTTCCAGTTTTAGAGATTTTTGTAGTTCGTTCCAGTCATTGGCAGCAGAGAACTGGAAGGAGAGACGACCAAAGGAGGAGTTGGCTTTAGGGGTGACCAGAGAGATATACCTGCTGGAGCGCGTGCTACAGGTGGGTGCTGCTATGGTGACCAGTGAGCGGAGATAAGGGGGGACTTTACCTAGCAGGGTCTTGTAGATGACCTGGAGCCAATGTATTTGGCGACGATTATGAAGCAAAGGCCAGCCAACGAGAGCATACAGGTCGCAGTGGTGGGTAGTATATGGGGCTTTGGGGACAAAACGGAAGGCACTGTGATAGACTGCATCCAGCTTGTTGAGTAGGGTATTGGAGGCTATTTTGTAAATGACATCGCCGAAGTCGAGGATTGGTAGGATGGTCAGTTTTACAAGGGTAAGTTTGGCAGCATGAGTGAAGGATGCTTTATAATCATGAGTGAAGGATGCTTTATAATCAGTACCAGTCAAAAGTTTGGACACACCTACTCATTCCAGGATTTTTCTTTATTTTTACTATTTTCTAACATTGTAGAATTATAATGAAGACATCACAACTATGAAATAACACATACATGTAGTAACCAAAAAAGTGTACAGACCCACGACATCGCCTAGTTTCCTGAAACGGGTCACATATTATGGCAAGAACAGCTCAAATAAGCAAAGAGAAATGACAGTCCATCATTACTTGAAGACATGAATGTCAGTCAATCTGGAAAATTTCAATAAGTTTCTTCAAGTGCAGTCGCAAAAACCATCAAGCGCTATGATGAAACTGGCTCTCATGAGGACCGCCACAGGAAAGGAAGACCTAGAGTTACCTCTGCTGCAGAGGATAAGTTCATTAGAGTTACTAGCCTCAGAAATTGCAGCTTAAATAAATGCTTCACAGAGTTCAAGTAACAGACACATCTCAACATCAACTGTTCAGAGGAGACTGCGTGAATCAGGCCTTCATGGTCGAATTGCTGTAAATAAACCACTACTAAAGAACACCAATAATAAGAAGAGACTTGCTTGGGCCAAAAAACACGAGAATTGGACATTAGACTGCTGGTAATCTGTCCTTTGGTCTGATGAGTCCAAATTTGAGATTTTTGGTTCCAAACGCCATTTCTTTGTGAGATGCAGAGTATGAACGGATGATCTTCGCATGTGTGGTTCCCACCATGAAGCATGGAGGAGGTGTGATGGTGTGGGGTTGCTTTGCAGGTGACACTGTCAGTGATTTATTTAGAATTCAAGGAACACTTAACCAGCATGTCTACCACAGCATTTTGCAGCGATATGCCATCCCATCTGGTTTGGGTCAAGAAGGCCAGTATCCCGGAGTCGCCTCTTCACTGTTGACGTTGAGACTGGTGTTTTGACGGAACTATTTAATGAAGCTGCCAGTTGAGGACTTGTGAAGAATCTGTTTCTCAAACTAGACACTATAATGTACTTGTCATCTTGCTCAGTTGTGCACCGGGGCCTCCCACTCCTCTTTCTATTCTAGTAAGAGCCAGTTTGCACTGTTCTGTGAAGGGAGTAGTACAGAGCGTTGTACGAGATCTTCAGTTTCTTGTCAATTTCTCAGAACAAGAATAGACTGATGAATTTCAGAAGAAAGGTCTTTGTTTCTGGCCATTTTGAGCCTGTAATAGAACCCACAAATGCTGATGCTCCAGATACTCAACTAGTCTAAGGAAGGGCAGTTTTATTGCTTCTTTAACCAGGAAAACAATTTCAGCTATGCTAACATAATTGCAAAAGGGCTTTCTAATGATAAATTAGCCTTTTAAAATGATAAACTTGGATTAGCTAACACAATGTGCCTATGGAACACAGGAGTGATGGTTACTGATAATGGGCCTCTGTACGCCTATGTAGAAGTTTCATAAAAAAATCTGCCGTTTCCAGCTACAATAGTCATTTACAACATTAACAATGTCTACACTGTATTTCTGATCAATTTTATGTTATTTTAATGGACAAAAAAAATTGCTTTTCTTTCAAAAACAAGGACATTTCTAAGTGACCCCAAACTTTTGAACAGTAGTGTATATAAATATATATATGGTGGTACACCAATTAATCACTCTCCCGATCTGTTTTAAGGCCTCTGTTCTGTGTATCTCACAATGTCCCCATTTCCATTTTAGGTTGGAATGGGATATGTCAAGACACAGGAAGAGAAGAGAAAAAAAGTATTTGAGCGTCTTGAACTTCAAACATATTCTAACTGATTTACCTACTCTTGAACAATTATACAATATTACAAATGCAAATATTCTTCCCTGTTACAGAAAAACATATATAGAAATAAATGTATTTCTAAATTTACAGTATCAAATAATCTTGAACTATTTAAAGTACCCTCTAGCATACACGTGTGAAGTGTGTAAATGAAGGTAATCACAGTTCCAATAGTGAGCAGGAAGTTTTTTTTCTTTGTACATTCAGTAAACACATCTTATTGTGTCAGTTACAGTACCACCATAACCAGATATTATTTCCCGTCATCTATGTGGGCCATTATGCGGAATGTATATCTGTGCAGACAGGTGGGTACATGATAGGTGGGTACAGCATGATTTAATGTGTGTGTGTGTGTGTGTGTGTGTGTGTGTGTGTGTGTTGGTTACGGTTGTGTTTAGCTGTGTGGTCTTCCTTGCCACAGCAATTTGACCCACATGCTTGGATGTTTTCCCTGATAACATATTAAGCTCAGTCTGATGTTAGCTACAGCTGTCCTTTTTTGCAGTTGTCTTTCATTGTTAGCAAGTAGGAGAAGCATTCACCAATGATTAAAGCGAACGCTAAGTGAAACTGACAGGCCACCTCCATGGCTGTCAGCTATCTGAAGCAGAACTAGGATGAGAAGATTAAAATACTTAGACACTTAACCCTCACTGTTGAAATGTCATTGAGGATAGTGTTAGTGTTGACCTATCAGAAAAGGCACAAGCTCAAACTTACCTGAAGACACGCAGACACACACATACACACACACACACACAGTCACACAAACGCAATTGCAAAGATACTTTTCTGACCACTAATTCATGTTTTACTACATGTTTTACTTGCATTCCCAAATCGCCACGTTTTTTTTTATTTTTGTGTGTTTTTTTTTTCAAATGGTTGAACGTCAAATTCTGTGAGTGGCACACTCCTGCACACTTTCAACTATCATATCACATCATAATAGCCTTCATTAATGTGTTAATTCCTGGTGGCAGGCATTCATTAAGGAAATGACTGAAGTGATCTATATTTCATCATCTGTGTTAAGTCTTTGGACTTCAAAAATCTAAAATCCTAATGCGAAACGTATGCCAGGAGATTACCATGACTTTTATAGAACGACTGGAAGTAATCCTTTTCAGTGTATCTTCCACACAAGCTGCTTTTTTTTTTTACTCTTAAGAAACTGATTTCAGGTGGCTTTCAACTGGTTGCATGTGTGCACTTAAGAGTGAACAGTGGTCCCCATAAATAATGCTATAGCGTTGTGGAAAGCGAATGAAATATACAACTGTCTCCTTACTGCAGAGTAAGCACAGATGGTTCTCGGATCAAGGCCCCTTGGACGTTCTGCAAGAGCCAACAGAAGACATCACTTGATATCTGGAAAACCATTACAGTGACTTACGTGAATATTAGCATCCTGGCCTTAAGACAAAGTCCAGCTTTCTGGATCTCTGTGTGTTAAATCCTGTATTACATTGTTTATGTTTTTATTTCACCTTTATTTAACCAGGTAGGCTAGTTGAGAACAAGCTCTCATTTACAACTGCGACCTGGCCAAGATAAAGCAAAGCAGTTCGACACATATAACAACACAGAGTTACACATGGAATAAACAAAACACACAGTAGAACAAAAGAAAACAAAAAGTCTATATTCAGTGAGTGCAAATGAGGTAAGTTAAGGCAATAAATAGGCCATGGTGGTGAAGTAATTACAATATAGCAATTAAACACTGGAATGGTCGATGTGCAGAAGATGAATGTGGAAGTAGAGATACTGATACTCCAAGTCATTAGGATGACTTGGAAGAATGTATTTATGCTTTTATGATAGATACAGTCATTGTATTCAGTGTATTCCCACTGGACACAGACGTCAATTCAACGTCTATTCCAAGTTGGTTCAACGTAATTTTGTTAAAAATGACGTGTAAACAACGCTGATTCAACCAGTGTGTGCCCAGTGGGTTTTCTTCAAATGTATGAAGATTACCATCCCCCTGGAGGAGCTTCCTCTGTTAAGCATGCAGAACAGATGTTTAGGTCCAAATTAATCTTAGTTATTTACACTGTCCACATTATACAAAAGTATGCGGACACCCCTTCAAATTAGTGGATTCAGTTATTTCAGCCACGCCTGTTGCTGTCAGGTGTATAAAATCAAGCACACAGCCATGCAATCTCCATAGGGGGAAAAAAATCTTATTGAATCAGCTATTTATGTCTGCCTTCTCCTGGACTGGAGCACTGAGTTCAGACACACCAATTTTTTTCTAATTGGTCATTTGACGAGTACGATCAGCTCTGGAAAAAAATCTGATGTGATAAGATCTGATGTGATAGGTCAAAAGACGAATTAGTGGAAAATAATATCAGAAGTGGGCTACAGTTGAAGTCGAAAGTTTACATACACTTTGGTTGGAGTCATTAAAACTTGTTTTTCAACCACTCCACAAATGTATTGTTAACAAACTATAGTTTTGGCAAGTTGGTTAGGACATCTACTTTGTGCATGACACAAGTCATTTTTCCAACAATTGTTTACTGACAGATTATTTCACTTATAATTCACTGTATCACAATTCCAGTGGGTCAGAAGTTTACATACACTACGTTGACTGTGCCTTTAAACAGCTTGGAAAATTCCAGAAAATTATGTCATGCCTTTAGAAGCTTCTGATAAGCTAACTGACATCATTTGTGTCACGACTTCCGCCAAAGTCGGTCCCTCTCCTTGTTCGGGTGGCATTCGGCGGGTCGACGTCACCAGCTTTCTAACAATCGCCGATCCACTTTTCATTTTCCATTTGTTTTCTCTTTGTTTTCTACACACCTGGTTTCTATTCCCCAATTACATGTTTATTATTTAACCCTCTGTTTCCCCCATGTTTGTATGCGTGTTTGTTTTATTGTAAGACTGTATCTGACAGCTGGTTTATTGCTATCGGGTTTTGTTATTACGCCCGTTTACTTTGTGTGGTACCGGTATTTTTCCAGCACCATTGTATTGTGTTCAAACTGGTGTTTTCTTGAATTAAATACCTTGTCCATGCATCTCAGCTCTCCTGCGCCTGACTCCTTTCACCAGTTACCTACAGCCTTGACAATTTCAGTCAATTGGAGGTGTACCTGTGGATGTATTTCAAGGCCAACCTTCAAACTCAGTGCCTCTTTCTCTTGACAACATGGGAAAATCAAAAGAAATTAGCCAAGACCTCAGAAAATAAATTGTAGACCACCACAAGTCTGGTTCAACATTGGGAGCAATTTCCAAATGCCTGAAGGTACCACGTTCATTTGTACAAACAATAGTACGCAAGTATTAACACCATGGGACCACGGAGCCATCATACCGCTCAGGAAGGAGACGCGTTCTGTCTCCTCGAAATGAATGTACTTTGGTGCGAAAAGTGCAGATCAATCCCAGAACAACAGCAAAGGACCTTGTGAAAATGCTGGAGGAAACAGGTACAAAACTATCTATATCCACATTAAAATGAGTCCTTTATCTACATAACCTGAAAGGCCGCTCAGCAAGGAAGATGCCATTGCTCCAAAACCGCCATAAAAAAGTCAGACTACGGTTTGCAACTGCACATGGGCACAAAGATTGTAGTTTTTGGAGAAATGTCCTCTGCTCTGATGAAACAAAAATAGAACTGTTTGGCCATAATGACCATCGTTATGTTTGGAGGAAAAAGGGGGAGGCTTGCAAGCCGAAGAACACCATCCCAATCATGAAGCACAGGGTTGGCAGCATCCTGTTGTGGCAGTGCTTTGCTGCAGGAGGGACTGGTGCACTTCACAAAATAGATGGCATCATGAGGCAGGAAAATGATGTGGATATATTGAAGCAACATCTCAAGACATCAGTAAGGAAGTTAAAGCTTGGTCACAAATGTGTCTTCCAAATGGACAATGACCCCAAGCATGCTTCCAAAGCTCTGGCAAAATGGCTTAAGGACAAGAAAGTCAAGGTATTGGAGTGGCCATCACAAAGCCCTGACCTCAATCCTATAGAACATTTGTTGGCAGAACTGAAAATGTGTGTTCGAGCAAGGAGGCCTACAAAGCTGACTCAGTTACACCAGCTCTGTCAGCAGGAATGGGCCAAAATTCACCCAACTTATTGTGGGAAGCTTATGGGAGGCTACCCGAAGCGTTTGACCCAAGTTAAACAATTTAAAGGCAATGCTACCAAATACTAATTGAGTGTATGTAAACTTCTGTTCCACTGGGAATGTGATGAAAGAAATAAAAGCTGAAATAAATCATTCTCTCTACTATTATTCTGACATTTCACATTCTTAAAATAAAGTGGTGATCCTAACTGACCCAAGACAGGGAATTTTTACTAGGATTAAATATCAGGAATTGTGAAAAACTGAGTTTAAATGTATTTGGCTAAGGTGTATGTAAACTTCCGACATCAACTGTATCTGTGTAAACACAACCAGAGTTTTGAAACCCAGAGGCGCAACGTAGCGAGACTTCCAGGAACACTTGCGAAACAGACCAAGCAGACCAGGCCGGGGTATGAAAATTATATGAGAGATGTGAAAAATTAATCCTTAGTTTTTCATTTGATCTAAATCTAAAGGTACAACCAAGATTCGAGCCGCTGTCTTAAGTAGATTAACATGTTATTACTCCCACTTCGTGAAAGTGACAAACTGACACGGTATAATTTATCAAATAACAATTTTATATTGAAGGAGTGCCTATGATTTGATGACCTGCACATAAGCAGTCCGCCGCAAGACGATAGTTAGAATCCCGTCATCGGATCTACACATGAGATTAGCTAGCCAACGTCATCATGACGCCATGTACAAGTGTGATCGGGGATTTCCATTGGAGAAGCAGTTTTTGCACCTCGTCATACTGTATTGTCTTTGGTTCAGCTCTTGACTGTTCTCACCCGTCCCTCTCTCATGGATTAACCCGAGGAAAGATCAATTGGATATTTGCGAAATGCCGAGATCATGAGAGGTGTGAATTTACAGTCCGTTATCTCTGAAATACTTGTATTAGAATTAGGGTTGGGACATGGCTAGGTGGGTTGAGACATGGCTAGATGGGTTGAGATGGCTAGGTGGGTTAAGACATGGCTAGGTCCACCTGGCCATGCTGCTGCTCCAGTTTCAACTGTTCTGCCTGCGGCTACAGAACCCTGACCTGTTCACCGGACGTGCTTGTTGCACCCTCGACAACTACTATAATTATTATTATTTGACCATGCTGGTCATTTATGAACATTTTAACATCTTGACCATGTTCTGTTATAATATCCACCCGGCACAGCCAGAAGAGGACTGGCTACCCCTCATAGCCTGGTTCCTCTCTAGGTTTCTTCCTAGGTTTTGGCCTTTCTAGGGAGTTTTTCCTAGGGAGTTTTTCCTAGCCACCGTGCTTCTTTCACATGCATTGCTTGCTGTTTGGGGTTTTAGGCTGGGTTTCTGTACAGCACTTTGAGATTTCAGCTGATGTACGAATGGCTATATAAATACATTTGATTTGATTTGATTTAGGTGGGTTGAGACATGGCTAAATGGGTTGGGACATGGCTAGGTGGGTTAAGACATGGCTAGGTGGGTTAAGACATGGCTAGGTGGGTTGAGACATGGCTAGGTGGGTTGACATTTACATTTACATTTAAGTCATTTAGCAGACGCTCTTATCCAGAGCGACTTACAAATTGGTGCATTCACCTTATGATATCCAGTGGAACAACCACTTTACAATAGTGCATCTAAATCTTTTAAGGGGGGGGGGGAGAGGTGGGGTTTCAGGTGTCTCCGGAAGGTGGTGATTGACTCCTCTGTCCTGGCGTCATGAGGGAGCTTGTTCCACCATTGGGGTGCCAGAGCAGCGAACAGTTTAGACTGGGCTGAGCGGGAACTGTGCTTCCTCAGAGATAGGGAGGCGAGCAGGCCAGAGGTGGATGAACGCAGTGCCCTTGTTTGGGTGTAGTGCCTGATCAGAGCCTGAAGGTACGGAGGTGCCGTTCCCCTCATAGCTCCGTAGGCAAGCACCATGGTCTTGTAGCGGATGCGAGCTTCAACTGGAAGCCAGTGGAGAGAGCGGAGGAGCGGGGTGACGTGAGAGAACTTGGGAAGGTTGAACACCAGACGGGCTGCGGCGTTCTGGATCCGGCTTCAGATTCAATGTCTTGGTAGATCCTTTGAGATCCCCCAAGGACAAAATATTCCTCCGCTCGAATAAAACACCCTCGTTGTTGTTGTATTGGAAGGAGCTGCTCTGGGGCTGTGTGTGGCTGTACTGTACATGGAGGTGTTTGTGTGAGAGAGACACAGAGGACAACCAACCACAGTATAAGCACAGCCCCCTTCATGACGCATTCTGCCGACAACACCAAACAGCATCTCCAGAATCTAAAATCAGGATGACTTCTGGGGTTCGGCATCAGCAAGACTAGGTGGAGCCGTCAGATCCACAAGTGGCTACTTGCATTACCTTATCATGGACAACTTTCTTTAATTCTCAACCCCTTGTGTGAATGCGCATTAGAATGAAGGTATCAAATATTTATTGATTTCAATTTCAAAAGTTTGTTAACGGGTCGCCTTAAAATTTTATGTCAAGTCCAATCCAGATTTTGTGTGGAGTTAACTTCATCTAAAGTTACTTTAACCCAGTAAAATATGTGGAACTGACAAATTTGGATTTAATAATTTGTCGAGTGACCTTGTTACTTTTAGTCAAATGAATGTCCTTCAACTTACTTTTTTAAAGTTGATTTAACTTCTTGATTGTGAATTTCTAAGGTGTGTAAGTTCTTAACTTATGAAAACAATATTGAGGGGTATATTTAAAGGCCACGGAGATGTGCTTTGCCAGAATGGTTCGGGACAGAGAGGGACCTTTGATGATCTATACTGCATCAGGGGGAAAGGGGCGGAGCTACTGCAGAGCTTCGACAGCGAATCGACCAGACCACCGGTAAAACCTGGACTGGAGCTATAAAGCGCCACGCCACATTTAATTATAAATACCTACTGCTGGCTAAATCTACATTTTCAAACTATTAAAATAATGTTTCTTGGCAGGACAAGGATTGTCCTGACTTTCAAGAATGCCTGAATTGCTTTGCCTTGCTTTTCTTATTGGCTGGATGCAAGTTTCATCATCTAATTATTTCCGACCTATGGGAGGATAAGTTTCACCATGGTACAGACCGTGGCGATACCTCGGCACATGATCATTATAGAATATGCCCAATATTAATAAATGATTGTATTATATCCATGAGGCTACCTGAGACCTGAAACAGTGGTGGAGGCATACAGGCTGTGGCCAAATCACTGGATGTTAATGAAAGTTAATGGACACATAGCTACTGGTGCTGTTAGAATTTCAATATCACACTGTAAAATAAGATACTGAGATTTAGTCAAAGTCACTCAAGTCAACAAAATGTGCAAAATCTGTTCAGGTTGACAATTTTTGTTGTTTTTGAAATTAAAAACATATGTATATATATATATATTTTTAACCTTTATTTAACTAGGCAAGTCAGTTAAGAACAAATTCTTCTTATTAAGTGAATTAAAGCATTTTTTTTGTGTTTTCTCAACTTAGAAATTCACAAGCATGAAGTTAATTCACTGAAGTAACATAACAGTCGTATTGACTAATAAAGCTGATTGTGGACTACAGGAAAGAGGGGCGAGCATATTCCCCCCCATTGACGGGGCTGTAGCAGAGCTTCAGGTTCCTCGGTGTCCACATCACTAAGAAATTAACATGGTCCACACAAACCCACACAGTTGTGAAGTGGGCACGATAGCGCCTCATCCCCCTCAAGAGGCTGAAAAGATTTGGCACGGGCCCTCAGATCCTCATAGTTTACCTGCTGCACCATTGAGAGCATCTTGACTGGCTGCATCACCTCTTGGTAAGGCAACTGCAAGGCGCTACGGAGAGTGATGCGTACAGCCCAGTACATCACTGGGGCCGAGCTCCCTGTCATTCAGGACCTTTATACCAAGCGGTGTCAGGGGAAGGCCCAAAATATTGTCAAAGACTCCAGCCACCCAAACCATACATTGTTCTCTCTGCTTCCGCATGGCAAGCAGTACCAGTGCACTAAGTCTGGAACCAAGAGAACCCTGAACAGCTTCCACTCCCTAGCCACAAGACTGCTAAACAAGAGCACTGTATAGTTAATCAAATGGCTATCCGGACAATCTGCATTGAGCCTAAATCTCTTGCACTGACTCTATACACACACACTGGACTCTACCCACACGCTGGACTCTACCCACCCACCCACCCACCTGCTGGACTCTACCCACCCACCTGCTGGACTCTACCCACACACTGGACTCCAACCACATTCACATATACTTACAGTGACACCCAAAAGCACAAATACACACACACACACACACACACACACACACACACACACACACACACACACACACACACACACACACACACACACACACATTCCCACAAGCACATAACATACTGACACCACACACACACACACACACACACACACAACACATGCTGCTGCTACTGTCTATTATCTATCCTGTTGCCTAGTTACTATATCCCTACCTACCATGATACAAAACACAGCAAATACTGAATTCTGAATGCACTGGGCCTTTATTAAGGAGGACATGCCCCCGACCCCCTCCTCTCCCCCCCGTTCCTCATTCACCCCTATCTGCATGCCCATGCAGCTGATAATGGCCCATCAAAACTAATAGTTCAAACATAATAGCTGTATCCAGAAGAGAGTATTACATTGACAATAGTCTGATGGGTGACAATATTATCAATTGTCAAGACTGATAAACAGCGTGACATTGACACAACGGCAGATTAACTGAGCATTTCATTTTTACTGATGTCCTTATATGAACTGTAACTCAAAAAAATCTTGGAAATTGTTGCATGTTGTGTTAATATTTTTGTGTAGTTTTATACATAAAAATAACATTTCTACAATAATTGCAATAGTTACATTTTCAATAATTCATATGGTCTTTAACAATGTACATTTACTCATTTCACAGGAGACAGTTGCCATCCTCTATACCCTTGATTGTTGACCCCCATCAGGTACCCCAGCACACCATCAGATGACCCCCATCAGGTACCCCCAGCACACCATCAGATGACCCCCATCAGGTACCCCCACCACACCAGCAGAGGACCCCCATCAGGTACCCCACCACACCAGCAGATGACCCCCATCAGGTACCCCACCACACCATCAGATGACCCCCATCAGGTACCCCACCACACCAGCAGATGACCCCCATCAGGTACCCTACCACACCAGCAGAGGAACACTACACATTGATGCCTTGTGCCAAATCCGCAGACTTGTAGAGAGAACATTTGGGCTTCTGAAGTTGAGGTTCAGATGTCTGGACCACTCAGGAGGTGCCCTACAGTAGTCGTCCACTCAGGAGATGCCCTACAATAGTCATCCACTCAGGAGGTGCCCTACAGTAGTCGTCCACTCAGGAGGTGCCCTACAGTAGTCGTCCACTCAGGAGGTGCCCTACAGTAGTCGTCCACTCAGGAGGTGCCCTACAGTAGTCGTCCACTCAGGAGGTGCCCTACAGTACTCGTCCACTCAGGAAGTTGAAAATAAGAAAAATGGAGGCAGGTGGCTTTTGTATTTTGTTTAGTGATTTTAGATTGGGCAGGACGATTTGAAAAGAGAATTACACTCTTACAACGAGGCTCAAGGTTCCAGCAGGAAGTATTAGGAGGCCCGCACAGACTGGATGATTTTAACAGTCTTATGGCACGATTTTGAAGTCCCAGACAACATTTCCACGTCGTGGGCAAATTTTATGTAATAAACGATTGTCGGACATCTTGTGTGAAAGGGCCTACTGACCAAGTACCACTATGTGCAGTCATAGGCTCCCACAAAGTTCTGCCAGTGTCAGAAATGTTGAGCCTTTATCGTGCAGTGTGGCCGGTGTTACGAGCCGATCCGGTGACTGATCAATAGGTCCTGGTGACTTGACCAATTATCATGGTCAAGTTATATTGACAATGTTGTTCTAAAGATTGGTAGGGGTACGTCTGGTTATTAAAATATGTTATGCATTTGACACAAAGCAACTGTACTAGTTGGTTAGGCTCTGGTCTTGTCTGGTCTATTGTCTGGTCTATTACTGTCTGGTAATATGGTCAAGTGCAGCAAAGAAAGACCTAGCAAAGCTGCAGCTGGCTCAAAACAAAGCAGCATGCTTTGCCTTTAACTGCACTTACAGAACTAACAACATGCATGCCAGCCTTTCCTGGTTGAGGGTTGACAAGAGATTAACTGCTTCTCTTGTAGTTTTTATGATCAATATTACTGTGATGAAAATTCCAGATTGTCTGCATAATCAAATAACATTCAGCTCAGACATTTATACATACCCCACAAGACATGTCACCAGGGGTCTCTTCACAGTTCTCAAGTCCTAAACAAATTCATGACAACGCAAAGTGTTATACAGAGCCATGATCGCATGGAACTTACTGGACTGGGCTGACGCACTGGAGGCCTGGTGCTGGCTTTGGATGCGCCAGACTAGAGACACGCACTTCAGGGCTAGTGCGAGGAGCAGGAACAGGGTACACCGGGCCATGAACAAGCACTGGAGGTCTGGAGTGCACAGCCTGCACCACCCGTCCTGGCTGGGTAGTCACAGTAGCCCTGCATGGGCGGAGTGCTGGCACAGGGCGAACTGGGCTGTGCAGAGGCCTGATGGCTGCCGTGCGTAGAGCAGGTGCAGGGTAGCCTGGGCCTAGGAGACGCACTGGTGGCCAGATGTGCTGCACAGGCATACTCCTACCTGGCTGGATACCCACTCTAGCACGGCACTTGCGAGGGGCTGGGATCGCTCGCACCGGACTGTGTGTGCGAATGGGCGAGATCGTGAGCACTTCCGCATAGACCGGCGCTCTCATGATCCGCTGCTCCCCATAATAAGCACGGGGAGTTGGCTTAGGGCTCACCCTTGGCCCAGCCAAACTACCCGTGTGCCCCCCCCCAAAACATTTCTTGGGGGTGCCTCTCGTGCTTCCGTCGTTGGGCACGCTCTTCGTACTGTCGCCGTTCCTCCCTTGCTGTCTCCACCTGTTTCCATGGCAGGGTCTTGTCCCCTGCCATTACTTCCTTCCATGTCCATGACGTCCTCCACTCCCTTCTTTCCCTGGCCCAGGATCCTTGCTCCTCCTGGGCCCGCTGCTTGATCAGTTGGTGGTGGGTAGTTCTGTCACGTTCGTCGTAAGGATGGGACCAAAACGCAGCGGGAATGTGAATATTCATCTTCTTATTTATTAAAACCTCTTGGGGCTAGGGGGCAGTATTTTCACGGCCGGATGAAAAACATACCCAATTTAAACAGGTTACTACTCTGGCCCAGAAAATAGAATATGCATATAATTAGTAGATTTGGATAGAAAACAATCTGTTTCTAAAACTGTTTGAATGGTGTCTGTGAGTATACCAGAACTCATATGGCAAGCAAAAACCTGAGAAAAATGTAATCAGGAAGTGGAAGAAATTAGAAATGTAGTTCTTCTTTTGAATCCCTTGAGAAACTACAGTGACATAGGGTTTACGTTGCACCTCCTAAGGCTTCCATTGGCTGTCAACAATCTTTAGAAACTGGTTTCATCCGTCACCTGTTACCGGGCAGAAAATTGTGGCTCAGTCAATCAGTGGCCAGTCTGAGGACAGGTGTCTCATGATGCGCATGCACGCGAGTTCGCTATTTGTTATTTTTCTTCTGGGATGAATACCTATTGTCCGGTTGGAAAATTATCGCAATTTTACGTTAAAAAAACCCCTAAAGGATTGATTGTAAACATCGTTTGACATGTTTCTACAAACGGTAATGGAACTTTTGAACTTTTCATCTATGGATTTGCGCCCACGCCTCATGGCATAGTAAAGTGTTCTGGATGGGTCAACAAAACGGAGGTATTTGGACATAAATGATGGACTTTGCAGAACAAATGAACATTTCTTGTGGAAGTGGGAGCCCTTCCGAGTGCATTCCGCCGATGATCAGCAAAGGTAAGAAAATATTTCCAACATATTTTAGAGATTTTGTCGACGCCGTGGTTGTAGGCTAACTGTATAGCTTAGCATTGAAGGCTAAGTTCGGTACTCAGAATATTGAACGATGTGCTTTCTCCGTAAAGTTATTTTGAAAGCTGACAAAGCGGTTGCATAAAGGAGTAGATTATCTCTAATTCTTTGAGTAATTGTTATACATTTTGTCAATGTTTATGAGTACTTCTGTAAATTGATGTGCACATTCACTGGAAGTTATGGGGAGAAAACATTTTCTGAACGTCACGCGCCAATGTAAAATGGGTTTTTTGGATATAAATATGAACTTGATCAAACAAAAAAGGCATGTATTGTCTAACATGATGTCCTAGGAGTGTCATCTGATGAAGATTGTCAAAGGTTAGTGCTTAATTTTAGCTGTATATCCTGTTGGGGCTAGGGGGCAGTATTTGCACGGCCGGATAAAAACGAACCCGATTTAAACTGGTTACTACTCTTGCTCAGAAACGAGAATATGCATATAATTAGTAGATTTGGATAGAAAACACTCTAAAGTTTCTAAAACTGTTTGAATGGTGTCTGTGAATATAACAGAACTCATATGGCAGGCCAAAACCTGAGAAGATTCCATGCAGGAAGTGCCCTGTCTGACAATTTGTTCTCCTTCTGTGGCATCTCTATCAAAAATACAGCATCTCTGCTGTAACGTGACATTTTCTAAGGCTTCCATTGGCTCTCAGAAGGCGCCAGAAAGTGGAATGACGTCTCTGCGGTCTCTGGGCGAAAAACAGCAGGAGTTTTTGTGAGTGGTCAGGCAGGGAACAATGACACTGGAGTGCGCGTCCACGAGAGGACTCCATGTTTTTCTTTCAATCTTTGAACGAATACGATATCGCTCGGTTGGAATATTATTGCTATTTTACGAGAAAAATCGCATAAAAATTTATTTTAAACAGCGTTTGACATGCTTCGAAGTACGGTAATGGAATATTTTGAATTTTTTTGTCACGAAATGCGCTCGCGCGTCACCCTTCAGATAGTTGAACGCACAAACAAAACGGAGGTATTTGGATATAACTATGGATTATTTCGAACCAAAACAACATTTGTTGTTGAAGTAGAAGTCCTGGGAGTGCATTTTGACGAAGAACAGCAGAAGTAATCAAATTTTTCTTATAGTAAATCTGAGTTTGGTGAGGGCCAAACTTGGTGGGTGTCAAATTAGCTAGCCGTGATGGCCGGGCTGTCTACTCAGAATATTGCAAAATGTGCTTTCGCCGAAAAGCTATTTTAAAATCTGACACCGCGATTGCATAAAGGAGTTCTGTATCTATAATTCTTAAAATAATTGTTATGTATTTTATGAATGTTAATCGTGAGTAATTAAGTAAATTCACCAGAAGTTTGCGGTGGGTATGCTAGTTCTGAACATCACATGCTATTGTAAAAAGCTGTTTTTTGATATAAATATGAACTTGATTGAACAAAACATGCATGTATTGTATAATATAATGTCCTAGGAGTGTCATCTGATGAAGCTCATCAAAGGTTAGTGCTGCATTTAGCTGTGGTTTTGGTTTTTGTGACATATATGCATGCTTTGAAAATGGCTGTGTGATTATTTTTGGCAGGGTACTCTCCTGACATAATCTAATGTTTTGCTTTCGCTGTAAAGCCTTTTTGAAATCGGACAGTGTGGTTAGATTAATGAGAGTCTTGTCTTTAAAATTGTGTAAAATAGTCATATGTTTGAGAAATTGAAGTTATAGCATTTGAGGTATTTGTATTTCGCGCCACGCGATTCCACTGGCTGTTGACCCTTGACCAGGGAGGATATCTGGTTTTGTGACGGCTATTCGTGTTTGGAAAATGGCTGAGGTGCTATCCTAAAATGTTTTTGCTGAGGTGCTATCCTAAAATAATTGAATGTTTTGCTTTCACCGTAAAGCCTTTTTGAAATCGGACAATGTGGTTGGATTAACGAATAGAGTATCTTTAAAATGCCGTATAATACTTGAATGTTAATTTTGAGATTATTATTTTTTTTATTTCGCGCCGTGCTATCTCACTGGTTGTTGTCCAACCAATCCCGTTAACAGGATTTTATCTTGAAGGACCTCAAGAGGTTAAAGAAAGGAAACAAAACACTTGAACAAAAACAACAACGAAAAAACAGTCCTGTGAGGCACACAGCTACACACAGAACAACTACCCACAAAAACACATGAAAAAACACCCCTACTAAATAGGACCTTCAATTAGAGGCAACGAGGAACAGCTGCCTCCAATTGAAGGTCAACCCAATAAACTAAACATAGAAATCGAAAAACTAGAGCGAACATAGAATTATACTAACATAGAACATTAACCAAAAAACCACATAAAACAAACCCCGAAACACACTAAACAAACACCCGCTGCCACGCCCTGACCAAACTACAATAACAAACAACCCCTTTTACTGGTCAGGACGTGACAGATTCGCTATGCTGGTGCTATCACTTAATATACAGATTCGCTAGGCTGATGCTATCACATACACAGATTTGCTAGGCTGGTGCTATCACATACACAGATCTATTACACCACTGGAACACTGAATAAGGTGTTTACTTGTCCTAATCATTTGAAAGATTGCTCAGAAAACCAGGTTTTTTTCATCAGCGTATGTTTACTTAGATTTACGCTGATTAAGATAAGCATAATCTGCCTACTGCCATAATCTGTTTAATATTGAATTATTAGTTTGCATGTAATCATACTCATTGTTTTGTTACCAGGAAGTGTAGCTGCTGCTTCTGCAAAAGCTAATGGGGATCCTAATGAACAAACAAATAATGAACAACCAGGTCTCCAACACCAGGCTGACCATATAACACTTCTCTCAAAATGACATAATCACCAGAACAACTTGATAATTACCGTGATGGTTGACCAAGTCACTTCTCTCAGAACGACTTGAAAGTCACCATGATGGACCACCAGGTCTTCAACACCAGGCTGACCACATGTCACATCTCTCAGAACAACTTGATAATCACCAGAGCCACAGACCGCGAAATTGGAGGTGATCCTGGCTAATGTTTACTTCTGACACTCGCTGGTGCTTCAGACCGGATAGAGGTGGAACATCAAAATGATGCAGGTATTGTTATTGTACTGAATTGTATCAGATGTCATATTGTATCATTCTAATTATTCAGTTGGTGTTATCAGTGGGTCTTTTCCAATAAACTGCCAGTAATAATACTTTTAACATTTGACTGTCATTTCTATCATTGATAGAGCATAACCTTCCTAGCTAACGTGGATAATAGGAATGGGAGTGGTTTGTGACTATGTCCACAAGAGCAGCCGCTCACCTATTTGTCAGCTCATACCGTAGTTACTGTCACGTCCTGACCATAGAAAGATGTTATTTTCTATGGTAGAGTAGGTCAGGGCGTGACAGGGTTTTTCTCTCTCTATGTTTTCTATTTCTATGTTTAGGATCTAGTTTTGTATTTCTATGTTTGGGGTTTTGTTTGGGATGATCTCCAATTAGAGGCAGCTGGTCCTCGTTGTCTCTAATTGGAGATCATACTTAAGTAGGGGTTTTTCCACCTGGGTTTTGTGGGTGATTAATTTTGAGTTGTGTATATGTTCATCTCTGCGTCACAGTTAGTTGTTTTTTCATTCAGTGAATTTATGTATTGCATAGTTTCACAGTATAAATAAAATGTGGAACGACACACACGCTGCACTTTGGTCCGCTCATTCCTACGACAACCGTGACAGTTACACCTCCAACACCACCTAAACAAGAGTTTTGCGCTTGTCGGCTAACGCCGGTTACCGCTGATCTGATTGAATACTAAAATGAACCGAACCACACCAAATAATATGGAACAAACAACTACTACCCTGGCGAGGGCTCTATAACGATGCGATTTTGGGGACTCTACATTCAACAGTGTCAATCTGTTTCTGGCACAAACCAGGTGTCTTATTGTAGGTGTGACAGTCTTTGTCTTGGGGCAGAGGTTGGTTTGATTTATTACCACTGTGCCACAGTCATAATCTTTGTTTTCTTCACTCGGTTTGATCCCAGTTCCACTGTCTCGGCCCCTCATCCATATTTCGGGCCCATCTCTCATCTTGCGCCTGGTAACCCAGAGAAGATCCATCATTATTACATCTGCGACAGGTCTATTACCTCCAATGACTAAGAGAGAAGGGGGGGGGGGGGGGAAGAAATACACTTTTTCAAAGGAGGCAAAAACAGGTGAGGTCCATATTTATTTATTTTTATTTAACCTTTATTTAACTAGGCAAGTCAGTTAAGAACAAATTATTATTTATAATGATGACCTACCAAAAGGCAAAATGCCTTCTGTGGGGACGGGGGCTGGGATTAAAAATGTAAAATAAATATAGGGCAAAACACACATCACGACAAGAGAGACAACACAACACTACATAAAGATAGACCTAAGACAACAACATAGCAAGGCAGCAACACATGACAACACAGCATGGTAGAAACACAACATGGTAGCAGCACAAAACACGGTGCAAACATTATTGAGCACAGACAACAGCACAAAGGGCAAGAAGGTAGAGACAACAATTCATCACGCAAAGCCGCCACAACTGTCAGTAAGAGTGTCCATGATTGAGTCTTTGAATGTTTGAGTGTTTGAGTGTTTGTTGCAGCACGTTCCAGTCATTAGCTGCAGCGAACTGAAAAGAGGAGTGACCCAGGGATGTGTGTGCTTTCGGGACCTTTAACAGAAACTGACTGGCAGAACAGGTGTTGTATGTGGAGGATGAGGGCTGAAGTAGATATCTCAGATAAGGGGGAATGAGGCCACATGACCATTTGTTAGACTTTGTCTATGTTTGGGTTGACTTAAATGGACCGATTCCTTAAGCCAAATCAGAGTCCGCAGCCATGATAGTCAGGCCCATTATTACATATTTACTAACCGCCGAGACTTGACATATACAAGAAGCAGCCAATGATGTACTGTGGTGAAGCTGTGAAACAGCTTGCAAGAAATTATGCCACTAATTACTGTCACCTGTGCTTACTTGTGCACTCTGTCCAGATTCTGGAGAAAAAACAATTTTTAAAGGCAGAGCCGAGTGTACAAGCAGCTGTTTACGGGGGAGCTAGTGCATTGAGAGTTCATAGTTGTGAAATTCTGCTGCAACTACTGTGGAATGTAGGTGGAGTTTTTTGATAAGTTAATTTGGAAGACATCACCATGACTACACGACTGATGAACCCTGAAGCTCAGCCAGGTGCACCTAGATCTGAATCCACCTCAGCAGGTCAGTTGGCTGAATGTTAGTTAGCTATAGTATGTTCTTAACTGAAACTGTGGAGTTTGTCTAACAATCATGAGCCTATGCCAACTTCACCCTCATGCCTCTTCATCTAGTCACACTAATATTATGTAATCCCACACATCCATTTTCTCTGTAAATCCCTCGTTCTTTTTTCTCAGACACTGCAGGTGATGAGAGAATGTAAAAGCTAGCCCTCTGGCAAGAGCAGAAGGCGCTTCGGAAAAGAGAAGAATAAGAGGGTGATTGAGTCAAGGTTGGGGGTGAACAGGCCTTAGCTGAGAATCCTCAACTAAATCACATCTCAAAAGGAGTTGAGTGGGGACGAGAGTGTGTGGACTGTATCTCCGCCTACATCAGGTCACTGTCAGTTGATAATAATAAAAAAAAGTACATTATTAAAACCTTACTGGGTACCTACCTCTGTTGCTGCTTGCTTTTCTTTGCTGAAATCCATATGTTTTAATAAAATGTTCATCAACTACAAGTACCGACTGTTTCCTCATTGTTCTTAGATGGCAACTCCGCGCAAATGCGCATGTGCCAATTGAATCTCCGGTTACATAGGCCTTCACCTCCAAATACTCATTGTCCAATCAAATCACATAATCAAAAGATGGTGTGTCAACCAATAAAATTTAGCATATCATTACAGGTGTGAATAAACAATTAATTTGACTTGCCACATTTTCTGTAAAGAGCAAAGGTTGTGATATATACTAAGAGATAACAAGAGAGAGAAAGATACTTTTTTTTTTTTTACAAATTAAACATTTTATAGCGTACTTCTGCATGGTAGGTAACATTATCTGATTAATAAGATGTGAACAAAATATATATCCAGTGCTTTAGTTTTGTCTGAATCTCAACTACTGTAGCTGGCTAGTTTGTAAAGATTTACCTAGCATCTGGGTGTAGCTACACCTACACAACCCTAGCTTTGATTTATTCTAAGCAAACAGTTGGAGGCAGGGCTTTCTCCTATAGAGCTCAATTTTTATGGAATGGTCTGCCTACCCATATAAGAGACATAGACTCAGTCTCAACCTTTTAAGTCTTTATTGAAGACTCATCTCTTCAGTAGGTCCTATGATTGAGTGTAGTCTGGCCCAGGGGTGTAAAGGTGAACGGAAAAGGCACTGGAGCGATGAACCACCCTTGCTGTCTCTGCCTGGCCGGTTCCCCTCTCTCCACTGGGAATCTCTGCCTTTAACCCTATTATGGGGGCTGAGTCACTGGCTTACTGGTGCTCTTCCATGCCGTCCCTAGGATGGGTGCGTCACTTAAGTAGGTTGTCTCTGATGTGATCTTCCTGTCCAGGTTGGCACCCCACTCGGGTTCGTGCTGTGGGGGAGATCTTTGTGGGCTATACGCTGCCTTGTCTCAGGGTAGTAAGTTGGTGGTTGAAGATATCCCTCTAGTGGTGTGGGGGCTGTGCTTTGGCAAAGTGGGTGGGTTATATCCTGCCTGGTTGGCCCTGTCCGGGGGTATAGTCGGACGGGGCCACAGTGTCTCCCGACCACTCCTGTCTCAGCCTCCAGTAATTATGCTGCAGTAGTTTATGTGTCGGGGGGCTAAGGTCAGTCTGTTATATCTGGAGTATTTCTCCTGTCTTATCCGGTGTCCTGTGTGAATTTAAATATGCTCCATCTAATTCTCTCTCTCTCTTTCTCTTCTCTCAGAGGACCTGAGCCCTAGGACCATGCCTCAGGACTACCTGTCCTGATGACTCCTTGCTGTCCCCAGTCCACCTGGTCGTGCTGCTGCTCCAGTTTCAACTGTTCTGCGTGCGGCTATGGAGCCCTGACCTGTTCACTGGACGTGCTACCTTGTCCCGGACCTGCTGTTTTCGACTCTCACTCTCTCTACCGCACCTGCTGTCTCTAACTCTGAAAGATTGGCTATGAAAAGCCAACTGACATTTACTCCTGAGGTGCTGACCTTTTTCACACTCGACAACCACTGTGATTATTATTTGACCCTGCTGGTCATCTATGAACGTTTGAACATCTTGGCCATGTACTGTTATAATCTCCACCCGGCCCAGCCAGAAGAGGACTGGCAACCTTTTCTAGGGAGTTTTTCCACATCTGCATCTACATCTGCATTGCTTGCTGTTTGGGGTTTTAGGCTGGGTTTCTGTATAGCACTTTGTGACATCGGCTGATATAAAAAGGGCTTTATAAATACATTTGATTGAATTGTCCGTAGAGCTCTGAGACAGGATTGTGTCGAGGCACAGATCTGGGGAAGGGTACCAAAACCATTTCTGCAGCATTGAAGGTCCCCAAGAACACCGTGGACTCCATCATTCTTAAATGGAAGAAGTTTGGAACCACCAAGCCACTTCCTAGAGCTGGCCGCCCGGCCAAACTGAGCAATCACGGAAGAAGGGCCTTGGTCAAAGAGGTGACCATAGTTCCTCTGTGTCGATGGGAGAATCTTCCAGAGGGACAACCATCTCTGCAGCATTTCACCAATCAGGCCTTTGTGTTAGAGTGGCCAGACGGAAGCCACTCCTCAGTAAAAGGCACATGACAGCCCGCTTGGAGTTAGCCAAAAGGCACCTAAAGATTCTCAGACTATGAGAAACAAGATTCTCTGGTCTGCTCTTTGGCCTGAATGCCAAGAGTCACGTCTGGAGGAAACCTGGCACCATCCCTCTGGCACCATGCTGACATAAGGAATTGTTTTAAGATGCTCACACTATGGATAATTTAACTATTTGATTTGGAATTTTAGGACCCCTGAAGGTATCCTCAAAAAATATAAAACAATTATTTGATTAAATATTAATGTTGTCCTTTACTACTTAAGCACATAGAAATACATTGAATAACACATTTAAAAAAGTTTAATTAACTTCTTACGGATATCCTACCATAGGGGGCGCCACAGCACATTTTGGAAAAAATTCGTTCCCATTTTCAACGGCCTACTAATCAAACTCAGAAGCTAGGACATGCATATACTTATTTTATATGGATAGAAAACACCCTAAAGATTCTAAAACTGTTTGAATGGTGTCTGTGAGTATAACAGAACTCATATGGCAGTCAAAACCCTGAGACCGATTGAAACAGGAAGTGGGATTCTGAATTGTGGACTCGACTTCACAGCCTTCCCTGTAATTCACAACGTGAAAAAACGTTCATTGAGCACTTTCTAGTGCTCAATGAATGCAAGGTTACGACTGTTCAGAATGGTGATATGATACGAGGTTATGATTAATTAGTTGACTGTGTATAGATGTGATCGGTAAAGACCTTTAGAGTTTAATCCGGGAGATGGTGTCACGACTTCCGCCGAAGTCGGGTCCTCTCCTTGTTCGGGCGGCGCTCGGCGTCGCCGGTCATCTAGCCATCTTCGACCCACTTTCCATTTTCCATGTGTTTTGTCTTGTTTTTCCTCATACCTGGTTTCAATTCACTCAATTACTTGTTGTGTATTTAACCCTCTGTTCCACCCATGTCTTTGTGTGGGATTGTTTTATTGTAGTGCTTGTGCACATTCCCCATGAGTGCACGACGGGTTATTTTTGTGCCCATTTAGCTTGTTGTTCTGGATGCCGTTGGTTTTGCTTAATAAATCTCCGGTTATTACCCAGTTCCGCTCTCCTGCGCCTGACTTCTCTGCCGCCAATTATGCACCCTGCTACAGAAACCCACACCCAAACATATGGAGTCAGCAGGAGCAGGTGTCCCTGGAATAGGGGTGGAGGAGCGCGTCTGAGAGCGACGATGCTCCACCATCTCGGCGCCGCTATGGACCGCGTTGTCCAAACTATGGACCACTGGGAGAGACAGGGAGTTCCTCCAGCGCCTCCACCAGCACAACCAGGGTCTCCACTACTCGCCCCCCCTGCACCCAGTCCCAGTGGGATTCGTCTCGCCCTTCAGCCGGAGTATGACGGGACGGCTGCACGCTGCCAGGGTTTCCTGTTGCAGCTCAACCTCTACCTGGCAACCGTTCACCCGGCTGCTTCAGGTCGTGAGAAGGTGTCTGCCCTCATCTCGTGCCTCTCTGGGAAAGCCTTGGAGTGGGCCAACGCCGTGTGGGTAGAAGGAGATGCGGCGCTGGACCATTTCAAGGATTTCACCCGCCGCTTCCAGGCAGTCTTCCACCTCTTTAAGGAATACCTGGGATAGGATAAAGTAATCCTTCTAACCCCCGCCTTTAATAGATTTAGATGCACTATTGTAAAGTGGTTGTTCTACTGGATATTATAGGTGAATGCACCAATTTGTAAGTCGCTCTGGATAAGAGCGTCTGCTAAATGACTTAAATGTCTTCGACCATCCACCCAAGGGTAGAGCGGCGGGTGAACGTCTCTTCCATCTGAGGCAGGGGACGAGGAGCGCTCAGGAGTTCGCCATGGATTTTTGGACCCTGGCCACCGGTGCGGGATGGAACGATAGGGCCCTGATCGACCACTATTGCTGCAGTTTGCGAGGACATCCGTCCGGAGTTGGCCTGCAGGGACACCACCCTCACCTTCGACCAGCTGGTGGACCTGTCCATTCGGCTGGATAACCTAATGGCTACCCGTGGACTTCCAGATCGGGTTCTGTCGGTTCCATCCCCCAGCACCGCCGCTCCGGTGCTCATGGAGCTGGGAGGTGCTGTGCGTAGGGAGACTGGAGGAGGTTCCATCTCTTGCACCATCTGTGGCCGCAGAGGTCACAAAGCCGGTCAGTGCCGGGTTGGTTCCTCTGGGGATCGAGGCAGCAGACAGGGCACTCTGGTGTCATCCCAGGTGAGCCGGCACCATTCTCACCCAGAGCCCTCTGTTGCACACATGTTTTTGTATGTTACTTTTCTTGAGTTTTCCCCACATTCCCAGCATAAGGCGCTCGTCGATTCAGGCGCGGCTGGGAATTTTACAGACAGATCGTTGGCCCTTAGTTTAGGGATCCCCATTGTTCCCGTGGCTGTGCCCTTCCCCGTTCACGCCTTAGACAGTCGACTATTAGGGTCAGGGTTGGTTAGGGAGGCCACCGCTCCTCTGGGTATGGTGACGCAGGGGGGTCACAAGAAGAGAATCAGTCTCTTTCTCATTGACTCTCCTGCGTTTCCCGTGGTGCTAGGCCTACCCTGGTTAGCTTGTCATGACCCCACTGTTTCATGGCAAAGCAGGGCTTTCTCGGGGTGGTCGCGAGAGTGCTCGGGGAGGTGTTTAGGGGTTTCTGTTGGTGCTACTACGGTGGAAAGTCCAGACCAGGTCTCCACCGTGCGCATTCCCTCTGAATATGCTGATTTGGCTCTCGCCTTCTCCAAAAAGAAGGCGACTCAATTACCACCCCATCGACGGGGCGATTGTGCGATAAATCTCCTGGTAGCGCTGCACTTCCCAGGAGTCACGTGTATCCCCTGTCACAGGCGGAGACGGCGGCTATGGAAACATATGTCTTCGAATCCCGGCGTCAGGGGTACATTCGGTCCTCCACTTCACCCGCCTCCTCGAGTTTCTTTTTTGTGATGAAGAAGGAGGGAGGTCTGCGCCCGTGTATTGACGATCGAGGTCTAAATCAGATCACGGTGAGGTACAGTTACCCGCTACCGCTGTTGGCTGTCGTCAAGGCTCTGAAGGCGTGGAGACATTGGCTTGAGGGGGCTAAACACCCTTTTCTCATCTGGACTGACCACCGCATTCTGGAGTACATCCGGGCAGCGAGGAGACTGAACCCTCGCCAGGCAAGGTGGGCCATGTTTTTCACCCATTTTGTTTTTTCCCTTTCCTACAGACCAGGTTCCCAAAACGTGAAGGCATACGCACTGTCCCGACTGTATGACACAGAGGAGCGGCCCATGGATCCCACTCCCATACTCCCGGCCTCCTGCCTGGTGGCGCCGGTAGTGTGGGAGCTGGATGCGGACATTGAGCAGGCGTTACGTGCAGAGCCCGCTCCCTTCGAGTGTTCCGCTGGGCGTCTGTACGTTCCGTCTGCTGTCCGTGACCGGTTGATCTTAATACATTTCCGGTTATTACCCAGTTCCGCTCTCCTGCGCCTGACTTCTCTGCCGCCAATTACGCACCCCGCTACAGATGGTAACGCTTTAAAGAACCACTCTCGTGGTGCCCCAGATCCTAATGAGTTACTTATTACATTATTAATTTAATCGGGTAACAATGAAACATATTAAGGTAATTAGTCTTCAGATAAATGTTAAAGTCAAGTCCCGACATATGTAACTTAGATTGACGCACCGGTGGTTAATCGAGCTCTAATGCCTCTGACAATGCTGCAATTGTAGATTTGAAATGTTTAATAAAAATATATTGTAAAACACATTTGAATGCCTCTGACCCTAGATCAACATTGGAGTCATGTCCCGCAATAAGGCAGGTTCCTTGATAACACATGACCGTGGAACCTTTCTAGCAGAGCGATTGAAATACTTGAGAAGAGGGAATGACAAATTCTCAACTTCAACCAAGCCTTACCAGGGGACTATCTGTTCTATAGTACCTTGATGGGACAGGGGTGGTCAGCATTGTTGTCATACGAGGATGCAATCATAAAGCCGTACAAAAAAATGGTTGATGGTCACACCATGGATCGTTTAGCTAATTGATTTTGAATAGTAGGACCTCTTTAGGTATCAAACAAATATTTTGAATTTGATTCAATTTAGAATTTGTCCTAAACTACTATATTAAATCAAATCAAATCAAATGTATTTATATAGTCCTTCTTACATCAGCTGATATCTCAAAGTGGTGTACAGAAACCCAGCCTAAAACCCCAAACAGCAAGCAATGCAGGTGTATAGCCCATAGAAACATTGAATACCACATTCATAAATGGCAAAAAATACAAAACTTTTTGCCTAAGCAATCTATACCTATGAGATATAAGAATCCTCAGGAAATATATATATTTTTTTGGTCACATACTGTATCTTCATTGCTCCCTCTCTCGCTCTGCTATGTGTGCATCATGTTCATCTTGCTAGCTGCCACTCAAATGGCTCTGAAGCTCATTGGTTGAACTCGAAATACTAGGGGGCTGAAAAATTTGGTGAAAATGGTTCAGCACAGCTTCCAGAAAGAGAGTCTATTTGAAACTAGGGATTTCGAGGCTAATTGAGCTATACATGAACTATACATTGACACATCCAGCCCAAAGCGGGTGGTTTCAAAAATACTTAAGTATTTTAAGCATGTATTTAACCCTTTACACTAGTGGGATTTGGCCTATGGATACGGCTACTTTTCATGTTTCTTACAAAAGAAATATAAAATGCATAACCATTGTAGCAATTAAAAGAAACAGTTGAGATTATGGGAAAATTATTAGACTAAAAGGTGAGGACACAACAGTTCACTTGACACAAAACTGAATCCAAATTACAGGAACTGACTTGTTGGAAAGGTGGGTGAAAGTCACTGACCTCTTCAGTATGGGCCATTCTACTGCCAATGTTTGTCTATGGAGATTGAATGTCTGTGTGCTCGATTTTATACACCTGTCAGCAACGGGTGTGGCTGAAATAGCCGAATCCACTTATTTAAAGGCATGTCCACATACCTTTGGCCGTGCAGTGTATTTTAACTATGGGCTTTCAACATAGTTTGTCGCTTTTTTGCCTGCAACTCTCCAACCTGAAAATGAAGAACAACACTTATAATAACCCCATTGTATCTCTTAAGAAGAACTAACCTATCTTTGAGCTAAATAAACATATGGAAGCAAAACTCCATTTCAGTTGGTTAATGAGTTGGTTAACGTAACTTCCAGCTCAGTTGCTGGAAGTTACCACAACGTAGAAATGTTGCAACTTTTAGTAAAAGCTTTCCATTTCAATTACACACATGCAGGTATCAATCAGACAACATGACTAACATCAAATCAATTAAAGGACATTTTAAAAAGAAAAGGAAAAGCAATACACTCGGCGCTCCGATGCAATATGTATTTTTCACCAATGTTTCAACAGCGAAGGTGTCTTCATCAGGGTATAAACCAGCATAAGGACCAACATTGACACTAGACACTAAGACAACATTTAAATTGGGGCTTCTTCAAATAATCTGGTCCTCCGTAACAACCTTGCTCATCCTCGCCATCTCAGTGTGTCATCACGTCCTTATCTCTGTGAACAGTGTGGCGGAGGCTAGCGTCCATATACCATCCTGATGTATTCTTACCTCTGCACAGCCAACATCAGATAAAATCCGCTATTGCAAAGGATTGCTTCTCTCTCCTCTATAATCAGATAGAGAAACAGGCTTTACATACCATTTCATTCTCTGATTAGTTTTGTACAAACTGTAAGGTTGACACTAGATAAATGCAACATTCGTTATTTCTCTGTTTTCCTGTACGTGTTGTGTATTTCAAGTATAGAAATAGACAACAGTTGTCCAAGGTTACTGGAACACAAGGTCTCCTTTTCGATAAGCCCAGTGGTTCAACAAGTTTGGAAATTGAGAAAATAAACTTTAAAATGAAGTGTCTGAGAAAACTGGTCTGGACTTTGCTATCATAGAAGTATCAGTTCTCAGATATTTGCCAGTGTTGATCTTATCGTCGGCATACTTGCTGGCCGGCTTGAAATGCTACTGAGTTACTGTCCCGCGGTATCAGTATAATAAATGTGACTTGTTTCAGGAAACTAAGCGTATGTCATGCGTCACTACTTCACCGGAGAGGCATTTGAACGTACATATAAAAATTATTTTTGTTGTTGTTGGCAGAAATGCCTTCTAGAACATGTGAACTTTCCTGTGCCTTAATAACAAACTTGTTCACCACCTGTAAATACAAATACAATTGAAAAATTACGAGCCTAGTTGGTTTAGCCACGGAAAAAGACGAACTTATAATGATAATGGTTGGGCTGGACATGCCGAGAGATGAGTTCGGATTGGTCTGCCATGTAGCACGCTTCTGTCTATAATATGAGCTGCTCAGTATGAGTAGGTAATCCTTTCTAATGCAGATTTTTTTTAAGATATCAAAGAAATGCAAAAGTGTTGGTAATGCTCTCCACTTTCTGGAGGACTGAGTTTTGAAATCAGTGGAATACACTGGAAGCAGAGTATGATAGCTAAGGATATGGAGAAAATTCAGGCTTTTGATTGCAAATATACGTAGGGAGTCTTTAAGAGAACACATGTCTCTGGATAACATCTTCAAACTAAGGTCAACCATGGCATCCGTGACAGACAGCGAAAACCGTTCATCCACATATATGGGTAAGAGAGTCTAGCTAGCTACGTTTTCAGATATTATTTGTTTCAAATTTTGTCAGAAAGATGTTTTCATTGCAAGTTAAAGCATACTGTTAGCTAGCTAGAGAGCCAACCAGCTAACGTTATCTGTATGTGTCACGGCTGTCGAAAGGAGCAGACCAAAGTGCAGCGTGGTTGTAGTTCCACATTTTATTAAATCCGTGAAACTTTGCAAAACATAAATAAATGAATATGACAAAACAACAAACCGTGATGCAGAGAGAAATCAAACACTACTCAAAAGATAATAGCCCACAAAAACAGGAAGAAAAAAACTCTACTTAAATATGATCTCCAATTAGAGGCAACGAGGACCAGCTGCCTCCAATTGGAGATCAACCCAAAAAACAACAACATAGAAATAGAAACCTAGAACTAAACATAGAAATAGAAAACATAGAAAAACACAAAACACCCCCTGTCACACCCTGACCTACTCCACTATAGAAAATTACATCTTACTAGGGTCAGGACGTGACAGTATGATTGGTGTAGTAATATTATTCGTATCTCAGAGACATTTGCATTGCTAGTTATAGCCTAATGTTAGGTAGCTAGCTAAAGTTGAACCTAGTTGGTTAGCTTTAGCTACCTGTAGATTCATGCAGGGTAGTAACATTATGAGTTGGGATTACGTTTCATTGTTTAGCCATCTAGCTATCTACATGTCCAAGAAAAAACTTCACTATGCAAGTAACCATTTTACTGTAATGTTTACACCTTCTGTATCCTGTACATCTGACAAATAAACTTGGACTTTATTTGATTTAGTGTGTGTTTACCATAGACGGTATTGTGAAGAACAACATGACCTGCACCAAAGTCAAATTAATATTTAACATTAGGCCAACGACACAGTGTCCAAATTCTAAAATTCTCCGGTAGAATGCCCTGCTTTTATTCGTCACACTCACAACAGTAAGCTATTTTCTGTAATTGGCTCACCATTAATTTGTAAATAATGATCTTGTTTTGAGTTTATTTACCTGTAATAATGAATACAAATTAGCTTAAGTTAAGACGCTGTAAATTACAGTACCACTCAAAAGTCTGGACACACCTACTCATTCCAGGGTGTTTCTTTATTTGTACTATTTTCTACACTGCAGAATAATAGTGAAGACATTAAAACTATGAAATAACACATATGGAATCATGTAGTAACCCCAAAAAGTGTTAAACAAATCAAGATATATTTATATTTGAGATTCTTCAAAGTAGCCACCCTTTTCCTTGATGACAGCTCTGCACACTCTAGCTTCACCTGGAATGCTTTTCCAATTTCTTTCCTTCTTAACGCGTTTCAAATCAAAGTTTATTTGTCACGTGCGCCGAATACAACAGGTGTAGACCTTACAGTGAAATGCTTACTTACAGGCTCTAACCAATAGTGTGAAAAAAAGGTGTGTGTGTGTGTGTGTGTGTGTGTGTGTGTGTGTGTGTGTGTGTGTTTGTGTGTGTGTGTGTGTGTGTAGGTAAGTAAAGAAATAAAACAACAGTAAAAAGACATTTGAAAATAACAGTAGCAAGGCTAAATACAGACACCGGTTAGTCAGGCTGATTGAGGTAGTATGTACATGTGTGTATGGTGAAAGTGACTATGCATATATGATGAACAGAGAGTAGCAGTAGCGTAAAAAGAGGGGTTGGTGGGTGGTGGGACTCAATGCAGATAGCCCGGTTAGCCAATGTGCGAGAGCACTGGTTGGTCGGGCCAATTGAGGTAGTATCTACATGAATGTATAGTTCAAGTAACTATGCGTATATGATAAACAGAGAGAGCAGCAGCGTAAAAGAGGGGTTGGGGGGGGCACACAATGCAAATAGTCCGGGAAACCATTTGGTTACCTGTTCAGAAGTCTTATGGCTTGGGGGAAAAAACTGTTGAGAAGCCTTTTTGTCCTAGACTTGGCACTCCGGTACCACTTGCCATTCGGTAGTAGAGAGAACAGTCTATGACTAGGGTGGCTGGGGTCTTTGACAATTTTTAGGGCCTTCCTCTGAGACCGCCTGGTGTAGAGGTCCTGGATGGCAGGCAGCTTTGCCCCAGTGATGTACTGGGCCGTACGCACTACCCTCTGAAGTGCCTTGCGGTCAGAGGTCGAGCAATTGCCGTACCAGGCAGTGATGCAACCGGTCAGGATGCTCTCAATGTTGCAGCTGTAGAACCTTTTGACGATCTCAGGACCCATGCCAGATATTTTTTGTTTCCTGAGGCGGAATAGGCTTTGTCGTGCCCTCTTCACCACTGTCTTGGTGTGTTTGGACCATTCTAGTTTGTTGTTGATGTGGACACCGAGGAACTTGAAGCTCTCAACCTGCTCCATTACAGCCCCGTTGATGACAATGGGGGCGTGCTCTTCACGAACCCTGGCTAACAAGTTGAATCAGCAATACAGCATTTTGTTTACTAAATACCTAAATAGTCACAGAATTTCAGCTAAAATTATATTGAAATCTTTTCACAAATAGTTTCACATTTAAACATTTAAATTGCACAACAATTCCATGTGAATCTGTTAACTAGAATGTGTAGACTTTCCAAGATACAGTTTATGTTGTCCTATCATCAGATATATCAGATGACAACTGATCTGACGTCCAAGGGCTTTCCAAGAGTCCAGTCTGTAGAGTGGAAAGAAAAAAGGGGAAAGGTATTTATGGGGGTCATAAACCTCCCCCAACAGGGCAATGGCATGACAATGTACATACTACCTCAAATAACCGGTGCCCCCACACATTGACTCTGTATCGGTAACCCCCCTGTATATAGTCTCGCAATTGTTATTTCACTACTGCTCTTTAATTACTTGTTACTTTAACCTCTTCTTCTTATCTGTATTTTTTTTCCAACTGCATTGTTGGTTAGGGGCTCATAAGTAAGCATTTCACTATAAGGTATGTGACTAATAACATTTGATTTGATTTGTTTTTCAACAGAACAATGACCCAACACCTTCAGTCTGTGTAAGGGATATTTGACCAAGAAGGAGAGTGATGGAGGGCTGCATCAGATGACCTGGCCTCCACAATCACCCGACCTCAACCCAATTGAGATGGTTAGGGATTGGTTGGACCGCAGAGTGAACGAAAAGCAGCCAAAAAGTGCTCAGCATATATCCCTGAACTCCTTCAAGACTGTTAGAAAAGCATTCCAGGTGAAGCTGGTTGAGAGAAAGCCAAGCGTGTGCAAAACTGTCATCAAGGTAAAAGGTGGCTACTTTGGAGAATCTAAAATATAACAAATATTTAGATTTGTTTAACACTTTTTTGGTTTCTACATGACTCCGTATGTGTTATTTCACAAGAAAAACCCTCGAATGAGTAGGTGTGTCCAAACTGTTGCCTGGTAATTTATATGATATATTGATTATTTGAACTGGCTAGCCAGCTAACTTAATGTTTGCTAGCTAACAAACTAGAAATAAATCTAACCATTGTTTAGAAAGTTACTTTTAGTTGCCTGGTTGCTAGATTGACGTATACTAAATTAATTGTTAAACAGATGGGTTTATTGGTGTTAAAATACACCAGTTATGATATTTTGGACCACAAGGCTGCTGATGTCATGTAGCCTGTCATTTTTGTGTTCATACTTTTTCATAACGACAACGACAAGTTTGATGTCGGACGACAACAGAATGTTCATGATGTCACTGCGACAACAGACATGTCAATAGATGTAGAATAAACCAGCTTTTAGTCTTGAAATCTTTGGTTGTTTAGTACATTACAGTACTCACTCTGTTTAGCACATGGTCTCACATATGAATCCTTAAAGAGACGTGTGGGGCTAAGGCTTAAGAGGATGGTGAATTTGTGTATACAAAGAAGAGCACTTCAGTAGGTACCAAAACATTCAAGGCCCATTTTCTCAAAAGTGGGGTTACACATATATCAACTTTCAAAGCAGAATTACGTTCCCATTGTTTCTCAACTGTAGTGTATGATATACCATTTTTTCGAGATCTGAGTCTCTACTTTTATCCAATGTAAAAAACACCATTTCAAATTTAGCTACATGGGACTGAATCGAGCCAGTCGGCCACAAACGCTACTGAGTTACTGTACTGCGGTATCAGCACAAGTCATAACAGAAGCGATTTGCTATACTGCACTTCAGTGAACAAACAAGATTCGGTGAGGCACCGCTGGAATCGGATTGGACAGCATGTTTGGCCATGGGATGTAACACCTGTACGCTAAGATAGCCGCCAGCGGAATTCATCCGTGTATAGATCTTGAGCGAATGGGTGAATCTGTAATGTCCTATCCTCAGTAGGGCTATGGAGGTGTGACAAAAAAAAAAGTACAGGATGACAAAGGCTTGAGGAGGGAGGGTGGTTGTGTGTTGCAGATAAGCTGAGGAGAGGAAGAGAGGAAACAAACAGTCATATGGGGCTGATGATTACACAGCTAGCTCTTTCCTGCAGTCAGTGACCAAAAATCGCCCTCTTTGGCCTCATGTGTGGGATGTTATTAGTTATTAATATTTTTCATAATTTCATAATTAATAAAGATTCTAAAAATAAAAGACAAATCTGGTGTTTCTTTGTCAAAAAGTTTTGTTATATTTCAGTCTTCTGTGATGTATATAAAGGGTAATATTGAGATCGAAACTCAAAATGTAATGCATTTCAACTCTTTCAGACTGTAACCATGTGTGTGAGGTGTATACTTTTGTTTCAAAGTAAGACTACCAAGAATCACTCTGTGTGACCCTGATTTAGCCCACTGCTGTAAAAGGTTAAAACAGGATAGCTGTATCAGTTAAGACAGGATAGCTGTGTCAGTTAAGACAGGATAGCTGTGTCAGTTAAGACAGGATAGCTGTATCAGTTAAGACAGGATAGCTGTGTCAGTTAAGACAGGATGACTGTGTCAGTTAAGACAGGATAGCTGTGTCTTATGTGTGTCAATCGCATATTGCAGGTTTCTTTCCTTAACTCCTTAATAAAAAAAAATATAAAGTATATATTTGTAATTTATTTGTACAGGTTGTATCAAGACAGCAGTAATCATCCGCATGCTACACAAAATAGGCTACATTATAATTAAGTGGAATCCTCTCCCTAATGTAGCCTTTGAATATCAGTGAATTGAGTTAATGCAAATCTGCAAAAAAAAAACGAACTAAAATACACTGACAAAAAATATGAATGCAACATGTAAAGTGTTGGTCCTATGTTTCATGGGCTGAAATAAAAGCTCCCAGAAATGTTCCATTCTCTCAAGTGATTTCTCTCAAATGTTCTGCAGAAATGTGTTTATATCCCTTTTAGTCTCCTTTGCGAAGATAATCCATCCACCTGACAGCTGTGGCATATCAAGAAGCTGATTGAACAGCATGATCATTGCACAGGTGTGAATGTGAAGTTTTGTCACATAACACAATGCCAGATGTCTCAAGTTTTGAAGGAGTGTGCAATTGGCATACTGACTGCAGGAATGTCCACCAGAACTGTTGCCAGAGAATTGAATGTTCATTTCTGTACCGTAAGCCGCCTCCAACGTTGTTTTAGAGAATTTGACAGTATGCCCAACCGTCCTCACAACAGCAGACCACGTGTGACCACGCCAAGGCTAAGACGTCCACATCCGGCTTCTTCACCTGCAAAATTGTCTGAGACCAGCCATCAGGACAGATGACTGTGGGTTTGCACAACCGAAGAACTTCTGCACAAACAGTCAGAAACCGTCTCAGGGAAGCTCATCTGCATGCTTCTTCACCTGCAAAATTGTCTGAGACCAGCCATCAGGACAGATGACTGTGGGTTTGCACAACCGAAGAACTTCTGCACAAACAGTCAGAAACCGTCTCAGGGAAGCTCATCTGCATGCTCGTTATCCTCACTAGGGTCTTGACCTGATTGCATTTCGGCGTCATAACCGACTTCAGTGGACAAAATTGTCTGAGGTCAACATTCACAAGGCCGCAGGGCCAGACGGATTACCAGGACGTGTACTGCTGTAACATGCGTCGTATAAAGGGGACCAAGGCGCAGCGTGTTGCGTGCTCATAATTATATTTTAATGAAAACGAACACTTATACAAAAGAAAGAAAACGACAGTCAACAGTTCTGTCAGGTTACGTGAACGAAACAACTACCCACAAAACACAATAGAAAAAACCCAACTTAAATATGAGCTCCAATTAGAGACAACGCGAACCAGCTGCCTCTAATTGGAGATCATCCCAAAACTCCAACATAGAAATAGAAAAACAAGAACTAAACATCGAAACAAAAAACATAGAATGCCCACCCATATCACACCCTGACCTAACTAAACAGACAAAAAACAGCTCTCTTAGGTCAGAGCATGACAACTGCGAGCATACGCTGACCAACTAGCAAGTGTCTTCACTGACATTTTCAATCTCTCCCTGTCCGAATCTATAATACCAACATGTTTTAAGCAGACCACCATATTGCCTGTGCCCAAGAACATTAAGGTAACCTGCCTAAATGACTACCGACCCGTAGCACTCACGTCTGTAGCCATGAAGTGATTTGAAAGGCTGGTCATGGCTCACATCAACACCATCATCCCAGAAACCCTAGACCCACTCCAAGTTGCATAGCACACCAACAGATCCACAGATGATGCAATCTCTATTTTACGCCACACTGCCCTTTCCCACCTGGACAAAAGGAACACCTATGTGAGAATGCTATTCATTGACTACAGCTCAGCGTTCAACACCATAGTGCCATCAAAGCTCATCACTAAGCTAAGCACCCTGGGACTAAACACCTCCCTCTGCAACTGGATCCTGGACTTCCTGACTGGCCGCCCCCAGGTGGTAAAGGTATGTAAAAACACATACGCCACGCTGATCCTCAACACGGGAGCCCCTCAGGGGTGCCTGCTCAGTCCCTTCCTGTACTCCCTGTTCACTCATGACTGCACGGCCGGGCACGACTCTAACACCATCATTAAGTTTGACGATGACATGACAATGGTAGGCCTGATCACCGACAACGACGAGACAGCCTACAGGGAGGAGGTCAGAGACCTGGCCGTGTGGTGCAAGGACAACAACTTCTCCCTCAACGTGATCAAGACAAAGGAGATGATTGTGGTCTACAGGAAAAGGAGGACCCGAGCACGCCTCCATTCTCATCGATGGGGCTGTAGTGGAGCAGGTTGAGAGCTTCGAGTTCCTTGGCGTCCACATCATCAACAAACTATCATGGTCCAAGCACACCAAGACAGTCGGGAAGAGGGTACAAAACTTATTCCTCTGCAGGAGACTGAAAAGATTTGGCATGGGACCTCAGATCCTCAAAAGGTTCTACAGCTGCACCATCGAGAGCATCCTGATGGGTTGCATCACTGTCCGGTATGGCAACTGCTCGGCCTCTGACCGCAAGGCACCACAGAGGGTAGTGTGTACAGCCCAGTACATCACTGGGGCCAAGCTTTCTGCCATCCAGGACCTCTACACCAGGCGGTGTCAGAGGAAGGCCCTAAAAATTGTCAAAGACTCCAGCCAACCTAGTCATAGACTGTTCTCTCTGCCACCGCACGGCAAGTGGTACTGGAGCACCAAGTCTAGGTCCAAGAGGCTTCTAAACAGCTTCTACCCCTAAGCCATAAGACTCCTGAAGACCTAGTCAAATGGCTACCCAGAATATTTGCAGTGTCCCCCCCACCCTCTCAACCCCTCTTTACACCACTGTTACTCTCTGTTGTCATCTATGCATAGTCTCTTTAATAACTCTACCTACATGTTGTCATGTCTTTACTATAGATTAAATGATATGACATGCTATTTTATCAAATCAATTCCCTGCATTTAACATTACCTTATTAAACTAATGTAATCTAGGTCCAAGAGGCTTCTAAACAGCTTCTACCCCCAAGCCATAAGACTACTGAACATCTAATCAAATGGCTACCCAGACTATTTGCATTACCCCCCCCCCCCCCACACACACTCTTTTATGCTGCTGCTACTCTCTGTTATTATCTATGCATAGTCACTTTAATAACTCTACCTACATACATATTACCTCAATTATCTCGACTAACCGGTGCCCCTTCCACATTGACTCTGTACCAGTAACCCCTGTATATAGCCTCGCTATTGTTATTTTACTGCTGCTCTTTAATTATTTGTTACTTTTATTTTTTTATGGATTTTTCTTAAAACTGCATTGGTTAAAGGCTTGTAAGTAAGCATTTCACTGTAAGGTCTACACCTGTTGTATTTGGCGCATGTGACAAATCATTTTGGATTTGATTTGATCAATAAAAACGACCTTGTCTTGAATGCAACCACGTAATCTAGGCAGAAAAGGGATCCTGGCTAAAAGGGATCTAGCTTCTGTCCAATTAATTTTAAAAGTATTGTCACGTTCTGACCAATAAAGGGGCTATTTGTTATTGTAGTTTGGTCAGGATGTGGCAGGGGGGTATTTGTTTTATGTGGTTCGGGGTTAGTGTTTTCCGGGGTTTTGGGCTATGTTCTATGTTAGTATATTTCTATGTTCTAGTCTTTTTAGTTCTATGTTTAGTTTATTGATTTGGCCTTCAATTGGAGGCAGCTGTTCCTCGTTGCCTCTGATTGAAGGTCCTATATAGAGGGTTGTGTTTTGTTTGGGTTTTGTGGGAAGTTGTGATTGCATAGCTGTGTTTAGCCTGTAATCCTGTTCGTTCGTACGTTTTTTTTGTTTTCTTAAACGCTCTAAATAAATATATAATGAGCACTCAACCCACTGCGCTTTGGTCCACTTACTACGACGGCCGTTACAAGTATTTTTTTTTTTGTTGCATTTTAGCTAACTCTAACCCTTTTCCTAACCTTAACCTAATTCTCATAACCTGCTACGTTAATTATCCTAACCTGCTGTGTAAATTCTCCTAATCTGCTACGAAATGTCAAATATTATGTTAATTTGACAAAATGCTGGATCCTTCTAGCCATAAAAAGGGGATGATACGACCTCAATATAGCCTGGAGGACATTATTGTCCAACAAACTCCAGTTTGTCTTATAATAACCTATATTATAATAACATTAGTCATATAATAACCCAATGATCATTTGTTGAGAACTTTATTCATAAGAGGAGGGAACATTTATGGACATTTCAGCATAGGATAAAGGCCTCAATGGCATAGGACAACCTACTGTGTTGACTATTGGTTGTTCAAGGCCAACAATAGATTTAATCTTTATATGACACTAAAACACCCGAATTAAACACAACCAAACAATTAAGTGCCCTGACGGTATAGGTGAACTGAGAAACTGACATTCTAACATCAGATGTGCTTTGTTATTGTTTTTGTACTGCAAGTTCACCAGCTGACCTCGAACAAGACACCCATGTCGACTGGATTCCCACTGTGTGGATGAGCAATGCTGCAGCAGCATCATATTCCCACTGTGAGGATGAGCAATGCTGCAGCAGCGTCTGTTTCTACTTCTACTACTTTGTCCTTTTCCACATATGAACGGAGACACCCCTCAGTAATACGAGATGGTTGTTTTTTGCTGTGGTTTGGTAAATCTGAATGATTCTGCTGTGCTATTTGAGTAGAGAGCACCTTCACCTTGTCGTCATGACAAAAGTACCCCCTTAAACTGTACGAATAGATAAAATGTCATTTGAAACATGTAAAATACTACTGTTTATGATATTGTAAACATACTGTACTTTAAAAATAAACTCAGCAAAAAAAAGAAACGTCCCTTTTTCAGGATCTTGTCTTTCAAAGATAATTTGTAAAAATCCAAATGACTTCACAGATATTAATTGTAAAGGGTTTAAACACTGTTTCCCATGCTTGTTTAATGAACTATAAACAGTTAATAAACATGCACCTGTGGAACGGTCGTTAAGACACTAACAGCTTACAGACGGTAGGCAATTAAGGTCACAGTTATGAAAACTTCGGACACTAAAGAAGCCTTTCTACTGACTCTGAAAAACACCAAAAGAAAGATGCCCAGGGTCCCTGCTCATATGTGTGAACGTGCCTTAGGCATGCTGCAAGGAGGCATGAGGACTGCAGATGTGGCCAGGGCAAAAAATAGCAATGTCCGTACTGTAAGATGCCTAAGACAGTGCTACAGGGAGACAGGACGGACAGCTGATCGTCCTGGCAGTGGTAGACCACATGTAACAACACCTGCACAGGATCGGTACATCCAAACATCACACCTGCGGGACAGGTACAGGATGGCAACAACAACTGCCCGAGTTACACCAGGAACGCACAATCCCTCCATCAGTGCTCAGACTGTCCGCAATAGGCTGAAAGAGGCTGGACTGAGGGCTTGTAGGCCTGTTGTAAGGCACGTCCTCACCAGACATCACCGGCAACAATGTTGCCTATGGGCACACACCCACCATCGCTGGACCAGACAGGACTGGCAAAAAGTGCTCTTCACTGATGAGTCGCGGTTTTGTCTCACCAGGGGTGATGGTCGGATTCGCGTTTATCTTCGAAGGAATGAGCGTTACACCGAGGCCTGTACTCTGGAGCGGGATCGATTTGGAGGTGGAGGGTCCGTCATGGTCTGGGGCGGTGTGTCACAGCATCATCGGACTAAGCTTGTTGTCATTGAAGACAATCTCAACGCTGTGCGTTACAGGGAAGACATCCTCCTCCCTCATGTGGTACCCTTCCTGCAGGCTCATCCTGACATGACCCTCCAGCATGACAATGCCACCAGCCATACTGCTCATTCTGTGGGTGAGTTTCTGCAAGACAGGAATGTCAGTGTTCTGCAATGGCCAGCAAAGAGCCCGGATCTCAATCCCATTGAGCACGTCTGGGACCCGTTAGATTGGAGGGTGAGGGCTAGGGCCATTCCCCCCAGAGATGTCAGGAACTTGCAGGTGTCTTGGTGGAAGAGTGGGGTAACATCTCACAGCAAGAACTGGCAAATCTGGTGCAGTCCATGAGGAGATATACTGCAGTACTTAATGCAGATGGTGGCCACACCAGATACTGACTGTTACTTTTGATTTTGTTCAGGGGCACATTATTCCATTTCTGTTCATTACAGGGAAGACATCCTCCTCCTCCCAAATGTCTGTGGAACTTGTTCAGTTTATGTCTCAGTTGTTGAATCTTGTTACAGTGGGGGGAAAAAGTATTTGATCCCCTGCTGATTTTGTACGTTTGCCCACTGACAAAGAAAGGATCAGTCTAATATTTTAATGGTAGGTTTATTTGAACAGTGAGAGACAGAAGAACAACAAAAATATCCAGAAAAACGCATGTCAGAAATGTTATAAATTGATTTGCATTTTAATGAGGGAAATAAGTATTTGACCCCCTCTCAATCAGAAAGATTTCTGGTTCCCAGGTAGGTGTCTTTTATACAGGTAACGAGCTGAGATTAGGAGTTCACTCTTAAAGGGAGTGCTCCTAACCGCAGCTTGTTACCTGTAAAAAAGACACCTGTCCACAGAAGCAATCAATCAATCAGATTCCAAACTCTCCACCATAGCCAAGACCAAAGAGCTCTCCAAGGATGTCAGGGACAAGATTGTAGACCTACACAAGGCTGGAATGGGCTACAAGACCATCGCCAAGCAGCTTGGTGAGAAGGTGACAACATTTGGTGCGATTATTCGCAAATGGAAGAAACACAAAAGAACTGTCAATATCCCTCGGCCTGGGGCTCCATGCAAGATCTCACCTTGTGGAGTTGCAATGATCATGAGAACGGTGAGGAATCAGCCCAGAACTACACGGGAGGATCTTGTCAATGATCTCAAGGCAGCTGGGACCATAGTCACCAAGAAAACAATTGGTTACACACTAAGCCTTGAAGGACTGAAATCCTGCAGCGCCCGCAAGGTCCCCCTGCTCAAGAAAGCACATATACATGCCCGTCTGAAGTTTGCCAATGAACATCTGAATGACTCAGAGGACAACTGGGTGAAAGTGTTGTGGTCAGATGAGACCAAAATGGAGCTCTTTGGCATCAACTCGACTCGCTGTGTTTGGAGGAGGAGGAATGCTGCCTATGACCCCAAGAACACCATCCCCACCGTCAAACATGGAGGTGGAAACATTATGCTTTGGGGATGTTTTTCTGCTAAGGGGACAGGACAACTTCACCGCATCAAAGGGACGATGGACGGGGCCATGTACCGTCAAATCTTGGGTGAGAACCTCCTTCCCTCAGCCAGGGCATTGAAAATGGGTCGTGGATGGGTATTCCAGCATGACAATGACCCAAAACACACGGCCAAGGCACCAAAGTAGTCGCTCAAGAAGAAGCACATTAAGGTCCTGGAGTGGGCTAGCTAGTCTCCAGACCTTAATCCCATAGAAAATCTGTGGAGGGAGCTGAAGGTTTGAGTTGCCAAACGTCAGCCTCGAAACCTTAATGACTGGGAGAAGATCTGCAAAGAGGAGTGGGACAAAATCCCTCCAGAGATGTGTGCAAACCTGGTGGCCAACTACAAGAAACGTCTGACCTCTGTGATTGCCAACAAGGGTTTTGCCACCAAGTACTAAGTCATGTTTTGCAGAGTGGTCAAATACTTATTTCCCTCATTAAAATGCAAATCATTTTATAACATTTTTGACATGCGTTTTTCTTGATTTTTTTGTTGTTATTCTGTCTCTCACTGTTCAAATAAACCTACTATTAAAATTATACACTGATCATTTCTTTGTAAGTGGGCAAACATACAAAATCAGCAGGGGATCAAATACTTTTTTCCCCCACTGTATGTTCCTAAAAATATTTACACATGTTAAAAGTTTGCTGAAAATAAACACAGTTGACAGTGAGAGGATGTTTCTTTTTTTGCTGAGTTTAGTTATATTGTTGTATGGGTGAAATAAAAACTATTTTGTCATCTCCGCTTTGCCTAAATAAAAAGTACATCTTATAGCCCAACTATTTTATTTCTTTATAATTTAAACACTTTTAGCATAGACAATGTAATTGTTGTGGTCGTCTTAGGCAAACCATCTTCATTATCACACCGGCACCTCTGGGAGGTAAGTATCTGGCATTGAACTTGGTGGTAGTAGTAGTAGTATTTGTAAGTTTTAAGCTAAGAATCCTATCATCTCCCGCTTCCAGACATTTCAACACCTAGATTACAAGGGTTGGATTTGCACTGAACAATTTAATGTCAGAATAAGGCATGTACAAAATCCTGTCTAATTGATTAGCCTCATATACATTGTCTACTGGTATGGTTTTTAAATTTAGAACATATAACTGAACAATATCTAAACAATGTGTGAGTTAAGCTTTTCTCTGCTTCAGATGCACAATGTCAAGGGGTGCATTGCAAATGCCCATAAGGCTAATGCCATCATACTGAAGGACAGTGGTTCCTATGTCAGGTCCTGGAGTACCCCCAACAGTACAGTTTATTGTAGCCCCGGACAAACACACCTGATTCAACAAAACTGTGTGCTGTTGGGGATACTGAAGGACTGGAGTTGTGATCCACCGCTATAGGCATTTGTCTGCATTGGCATTGCATGCCATTATCAGCAGCAAAATGGGTTCACATGGTTGATATCCTGAAAAAAAGATGAACAATCAAATAAAACTAGTTGGAGAGCTTACGACCGAACAAGGTCATATTCATTTGAGAATACAACACAGAAATAGACAAATTAGAGACAGATTCCCTTCCCCTCTTTATTGCAGGATTGTGATCTGTGATAAATCAACATCGACACTAGTTAATCTTGAATAATAGTTCAATTAAAAAGTTTAAACACTGAACTTCATATAAATCAACACTATTTCATATAATTTTCAAGTGTACAAGTAAGTTAACTCATATATAAAAGGTTAGTAACAAGTAGGCTATTATTAATAAAGCATCATTTCAGGCAAACCAGCATCATTTCAGGCAAACCATCATTTCAGGCCAACCTCACTCCCATTGATCCCTGATCTACTGGGGGAGCAGACTTCTGTTCCAGTCCAGTAATAGCACACTTGATTATTAACTTATTAGGTTTGATGCATTGAATCTGGTGTCTTAGCGCTGGGCTGGAACAGAAGCCTGCACAACTAGCAAGGTTGGCCTGCTGCAGTTGTAATAGGTTTAGACATTGTGTGTTACTTTTAAATTGTATTTTAGTTCACCAAATGTGCTAACATAGGTACACATACTGTATAATCCATGGTATACAAGAATATGCCCTTATTCTCTTGGGACATTATTTGGGATCTCTTCATCTGTGGACAGGGTTTCACAGCTCTCTGTACCTGAGAACAGAAAACTGGCTTTTATTATACTCAAATTAGACTTCTCTTAATGATGTGTTGCTATATCTCTCTGTCCTCATAGTTTATCTCGCTATTGACTGGAACTGGAGAATATTTTCATAATGTCCTGCTGGAAAGGTACCTGCCCTATCCAGAGTAGCCTAATCTCCCTTCTCTGACAGCTGGAACTACTAGCTAATCCTTTCACCCTCTTCCATGGCTGTTAGCTAGCTAGCTACCTAGCCACAAATGTATTCTGAGTTACAATGATAAATACATCAAGATAGCTATCTAACTAGATAATATGAAGTTAGCTAGCTACATATGCATTTAGAGTTACAATGATGAATACATCAAGATAACTAGCTAACATGAAGTTAGCAAGCTGGTGATATTTAATTCACTTAGCTAATCAAAACAAATCCGATTTTATTGGTCACATACACATGATTAGCAGATGTTATTGGGAGTGTAGCAAAATGCTTGTGCTTCTAGTTCCGACAGTGCGGTAATATCTAACAAGTAATCCAACAATTCTACAACAACTACCTAATACACACAAATCTAAGTAAAGGAATGGAATAAGAATATATACATGTAAATATATGGATGAGCAATGACATAGCGGCATAGGCAAGATGCAATAGATGGTGTAAAATTCAGTATATACACATGGGATTAGTAATGCAAGATATGTAAACATTATTGAATTGGTATTATTAAAGTGACTAGTGTTTCATTTATTAAAGTGGCCAATGATTTCAAGTCAGTATGTAGGCAGCAGCCTCTCTGTGTTAGTGATGGCTGTTTCTCTGATGGCCTTGAGATTGAAGCTGTTTTTCAGTCTCTCGTTCCCAGCTTTGATGCACCTGTACAGACCTCGCCTTCTGGATAGTAGTGGGGTGAACAGGCAGTGGCTCAGGTAGTTTGCCCCAGGTGAAGCCTTGTGCAGACCGCACCACCCTCTGGAGAGCCTTGCGGATGTGGGCGGTGCAGTTGCCGTACCAGGCAGCGATACAGCCCGACAGGATTCTCTTAAAGCAATATTAACATACTGTATAGCTAGCTAACTAGTGAACATTACGTTAGCAGCTCATTTGAGTTAGCCTACACACTAAGTTTCTTGAGCAAGCTAGCTAGCTAATAATACATAGTTCTTTATAATTTTCCAAATATATTTACCTACTGGAATATGTTCTCCTACTGCCTCAGTTTTCTGGGTCCTTAGAAAAAATAAATAATGGGCAATCTTTCCGGTAGCTAAATGCAGCCAGCCATGTGGACGATTGGAGGATGTCCAACAGACTGACTTTGGTCTTCCAACATGGCGCCTGGTGCAGTTGCTAGGTGATTTGTGACATAACTGCAAGTCCTCTGTAGCGAGTACAGAAGTCATTTTTTATAAACATTAACAATTGTATAAAAGAACACGAGAAGGCAAGTATCTAAGTTTACTGGAAGTTCTATAAGCGTACATGGGAGGTCTGGAAAGCAAAGCGTGCATGGCATCTTTTCTCTTCCCTTTGCAGGGGAAGCTATTCCATAACACCTTGCGACACAGCGAAAATTCCCAAAACTTCTGAATTAATGGCGGACTGAAATCCCTGCTTGGGAAAAAGTTTTCCAGAGGAATGAGGAATAACTTTGTAAAATGTAAGTATTAGGCTGATTTATTCAAACAAACTATGTTAAAATGTTAAACAAATTACTTTCATATCAATTTCGAATTAAAATGTTGAGTCACTACTGTTTATCAGTGTGACATGTGCTCCCTCTCTGGCCTCTAGGTCACCAGGCTACTCGTTATGGCGCACACCTGTCACCATCGTTATGCACATCTGCGCATCATCAGACTCACCTGAACTCCATAATTTCCCTGATTACCTTCCTATATGTCACTCCTTTTGGTTCCTTCCCCAGGCGTCATTGTTTCTGTTCCAGTGTCATGTCTGTGCGTTGTTTGTGTTTCTTGTTTTGTATTTAGTTGTGTTCATTTATTAAAACACTCACTCCCTGACCTTGTTTCATGACTCTCAGCACACGCGTTACAATCAGCTGTAGCGGGCTGCGTAATTGGCGGCAGAGAAGTCAGGCGCAGGAGAGCAGAACTGGGTGATAACTGGAGATTTATTAAGCAGAACCAATGGCATCCAGAACAACATGATAAATGGGCACAAAATAACCTGTCGTGCGCTCACGGGGAACGTACACAAGCACTACAATAAACAATCCAACACAAAGATATGGGGGGAACAGAGGGATAAATACACAACAAGTAAATGAGGGAATTGAAACCAGGTGTGTGGAAACACAAGACAAAACAATTGGAAAATGAAAAGTGGATCGACGATGGCTAGAAGACCGGCGACGCCGACCGCCGAGCGCCGCCCGAACAAGGAGATTGACGCGCAGCTCCAGCAGCATGGCGATCCGGATGGAGACGGTGGAACTCCTGCAGCATTGAAGGGTCCAACATGTCCTCCACCGGAACCCAGCACCTCTCCTACGGACCGTACCCCTCCCACTCCACGAGGTACTGAAGGCCCCTCGCCCGAAGCCTCGAATCCAGTATAGAGCGAACGGAGTACGCCGGGGCCCCCTCGAAGTCCAGAGGGGGCGGAGGAACCTCCCGCACCTCAGACTCCTGGAGTGGGCCAACCACCACCGGCCTGAGGAGAGACACATGGAACAAGGGGTTAATACGGTAATCGGGGGGAAGCTGTAACCTATAACAAACCTCGTTCGCTATCCTCAGGACTTTAAATGGCCCCACAAGCCGCGGGCCCAGCTTCCGGCAGGACTTAGAGAACCGATCCACAACGACCAGGATCATGGTGTTTCCCTGTGAGGGGGGAGATCGGTAAGAAAATCCACCGACAGGTGCGACCAAGGCCGCTGTGGAACGGGTAAGGGGTGTAGCTTCACTCTGGGCAGGTGCCTAGGAGCCTTACACTGGGGGCACACCGAGCAGGAGGAAACATAAACCCTCACGTCCTTAGCCAAAGTAGGCCACCAGTACCTCCCGCTCAAACAGCGCACTGTCCAACCGATCCCAGGGTGACCAGAGGAGGGTGACCTGTGGGCCCAATTGATCAACCGGTCACAAACAGCAGACGGGACGTACAGACGCCCAGCGGGACACTGAAGGGGAGTGGGCTCTGCACGTAACGCCTGCTCAATGTCCGCATCCAGCTCCCACACTACCGGTTCCACCAGGCAGGAGGCCGGGAGTATGGGAGTGGGATCCATGGGCTGCTCCTCTTTGTCATACAGTCAGGACAGTGCGTCTGCCTTCACGTTCTGGGAACCTGGTCTGTAGGAAAGGGACAAAACAAAACGGGTGAAAAACATGGCCCACCTTGCCTGGCGAGGGTTCAGTCTCCTCACCGCCCGGATGTACTCCAGATAGTGGTGTTCAGTCCAGATGACAAAAGGGTGTTTAGCCCCCTCAAGCCAATGTCTCCACGCATTCAGAGCCTTGATGACAGCCAACAGCTCCCGGTCCCCCACGTCATAGTTTCGTTCCACCGGGCTGAGCTTCTTCAAGAAGAAGGCACAGGGGCAGAGCTTCGGTGGCGTACCTGAGCAATGAGAGAGCACAGCTCCTATCCCAGCCTCGGACGCGTCCACCTCCACTATGAACGCCAAAGAGGGATCCGGATGGGCCAGCACGGGAGCCGAGGTAAGCAGAGCCCTCAGGTGACCAAAAGCCCTGTCCGCCTCAGCCGACCACTGCAAACGTACCGGGCCCCGCTTCAGCAGTGAGGTAGGTAATGGGAGCCGCTACCTGACCAAAACCCCGGATTAACCTCCGGTAGTAATTTGCAAACCCTAGGAACCGCTGCACTTCCTTTACTGTGGTGGGAGTCGGCCAATTACGCACTGCTGAAATGCGGTCACTCTCCATCTCCACCCCCGAGGTGGAAATGCGGAGACGGACTGCTGGAAGAACAGGCATTTCTCAGCCTTGAAGTACAGGTCATGCTCCAACAGTCGACCAAGCACCCTGCGCACCAGGGACACATGCTCGGCGCATGTAGCGGAGTATATCAGAATGTCATCAATATTCACCACTACACCCTGCCCGTGCAGGTCCCTGAAAATCTCGTCTACAAAGGCTTGGAAGACTGATGGAGCATTCCTCAACCCGTACGGCATGACGAGGTACTCAGTGCCCTGAGGTTGTACTGAATACCGTCTTCCACTCGTCTCCCTCCCGGATACGCACCAGGTTGTAAGCGCTCCTGAGATCTAATTTGGTGAAGAAACACGCCCCGTGCATTGACTCAATCGCTGTGGCGATGAGCGGTAGCGGGTAACTGTACCTCACCGTGATCTGGTTTAGACCTCGATAGTCAATACATGGGTGCAGACCTCCCTCCTTCTTCTTCACAAAAAAGAAACTCGAGGAGGCGGGTGAAGTGGAGGACTGAATGTACACCTAACGCAGGGATTCGGAGACATATGTTTCCATATGTTTCCTCCGCCTGTGACAGGGGATACACGTGAACTCCTGGGAAGTGCAGCGTCTACCAGGAGGTTTATCGCACAATCGCCCCGTCGATGGGGTGGTAATTGAGTCCAAATCAGCATATTCAGGGGGAATGCGCATGGTGGAGACCTGGTCTGGACTTTCCACTGTACTAGTACCAACGGAAACCCCTAAACACCTCCCCGAGCACTCTCACGACCACCCCGTGAGAGCCCTCCATTGCCAAGAAACAGTGGGGTCATGACAAGCTAACCAGGGTAGGCCTAGCCCCACGGGAAATGCAGGAGAAACAATGAGGAAGAGACTGCGTCACCATACCCAGAGGAGCGGTGGCCTCCCTAATCAACCCTGACCCTAATGGTCGACTGTCTAAGGCGTGAACGGGGAAGGGCTCAGCCACGGGGACAATGGGGATCCCTAAACTAAGGGCGAACGATCTGTCTGTAAAATTCCCAGCTGCACCTGAATCGACGAGCGCCTTATGCTGGGAATGCAGGGAAAACTCAGGAAAAGTAACATACAAAAACATGTGTGCAACAGAGGGCTCTGGGTGAGAATGGTGCCGGCTCACCTGGGACGACACCAGAGTGCCCTGTCCGCTGCCTTGATCCCCGGAGGAACCAACCCAGCACCGACCGGCAGTGTGACCTCTGCGGCCACAGATGGTGCAAGAGACGGAACCTCCTCCAGTCTCCCTACGTACAGCACCTCCCAACTCCATGGGCACCGGAGTGGCGGTGCTGGGGGATGGAACCGACAGAACCCGATCTGGACATCCGATACGCGGGTAGCCAGCAGGTTATCCAGCTGAATGGACAGGTCCAACAGCTGGTCGAAGGTGAAGGGGGTGTCCCTGCAGGCCAACTCCCGACGGACGCCCTTGCGCTAACTGCAGTGATAGTCATCGATCAGGGCCCTATCGTTCCATCCCGTGCCGGCGGCCAGGATCCAAAAATCCCTGGCGAACTCCTGGGCACTCCTTGTCCCCTGCCTCAGATGGAAGAGACGTTCACCCGCTGCTCTACCCTCGGGTGGGTGGTCGAAGACTGCCCGGAAGCGGCGGGTGATCTCCTCGAAATGGTCCAGCGCCGCATCTCCTTCTACCCACACGGCGTTGGCCCACTCCAAGGCTTTCCCAGAGAGGCACGAGACGAGGGCGGACACCTTCTCAAGGAGCCGGGTGGACGGTTGCCAGGTAGAGGTCGAGCTGCAACAGGAAATCCTGGCAGCGTGCAGCCGTCCCATCGTACTCCCGGGGAAGGGCGAGACGAATCCCACTAGGACTGGGTGCAGGGGGGGGCGAGTAGTGGAGACCCTGGTTGTGCTGGTGGAGGCGCTGGAGGAACTCCCTGTCTCTCCAAGCGGTCCATGATTTGGAAGATGCAGTCCATGGCGGCGCCGAGATGGTGGAGCATCACCGCGTGCTCGCAGACGCGCTCCTCCACCCCTTTTCCAGGGGCACCTGCTCCTGCTGACTCCATATGTTTGGGTGTGGGTTTCTGTAGCAGGGTGCGTAATTGGCGGCACAGAAGTCAGGCGCAGGAGAGCAGAACTGGGTAATAATAGATATATTAAGCAAAACCAACAGCATCCAGAACAACAAGATAAATGGGCACAACATAAACCGTTGTGCGTTCCCTGGGAACGTGCACAAGCACTACAATAAACAATCTCACACAAAGACATGTGGGGAACAGAGGGTTAAATACACAACAAGTAAATGAGGGAATTGAAACCAGGTGTGTGTAAACACAAGACAAAACAATTGGAAAATGAAAAGTGGATCGACGATGACTTGAAGACCGGCGACGCCGAACACCGAGCGCCGCCCGAACAAGGAGAGGACCCGACTTCGGCGGAAGTCGTGACATCAGCCTGCTAGCCAAGCGAAGTTAGCTTGATCTCGTCCTGGTATTCAGCTGTTTAGGGATAAACAACTAAGCGAACTAATTGTAAAATAAGCAGTGCCAATTGTAAAGACATTGTCAGTTTTTACATCCTGAATTAATGAACTTGCTAGACGCTAGACAAATATACCAAATCATTTTACACAGCTAGCTGTGTTCTGTCCAATCTAAGCTTGTTAGCCAGCCAAGTTATTTGTGCATTCTGATATAATCAGATAATACATGCATGCAGTGTCTGTTTACCTAATGTTAGCTAACTTACTTCTTGTCAATTTCCCCTCCCCTCTTGTTTCACCATTGCATATCAAGACAATGTTGTAAATAATTCAATTATCAATTAAAAGTAAGAATGTGATCAAGGCTATGAATATGCAAAACTGTTGACAAAACCATTGCACGTTAACAAAGGTAGTTGTGGTTCTCAGCAACTGAAATTCTGAGCAGTGGTTAATTTCTCCATCCATGTCCTTATGTTTCGGTTCTGTTCTCCTCAGGCCAAACACATCCCAGCCCAACCTCCAGGTCCAAGCACATCCCAGCCCATCACCCAGGTCCAAGCACATCCCAGCCCAACCCCAGGTCCAAGCACATCCCAGCCCAACACCCAGGTCCAAGCACATCCCAGCCCATCACCCAGGTCCAAGCACATCCCAGCCCAACCCCAGGTCCAAGCACATCCCAGCCCAACACCCAGGTCCAAGCACATCCCAGCCCAACACCCCGGTCCAAGCACATCCCAGCCTACCATCTAGACAGATAGAAAGAACTTGAGAACCTCCCATCCAGCAGGAAAATCACCCTATCCCAGGAGTTTAGTTAGGAGTTTATTCAGCAACATCACTATGTTAGAAGTAGATCCACATGTTATTATTTGTCAGTTCCCTGGGGCAGAATTGTCAGCTCATTGTAACCTGTGAAGCTCATTCTAAAATACAGACGTGGGTGATTTATGCCCCAGGGTACTGCACTGTGTGCAAGTTTTTATTCCTGCCCAGCACAAACTCCACTATTTATGGTCTACAATTTAGACCACAAACAGACAGCTCGGTGTATTCAACATGTTTTCAACACCTCTCACAAATACAAGTAGTGATGAAGTCGATCTCTCCTCCACTTTGAGCCAGGAGAGATTGATATGCATATTATTAATGTTGGCTCTCTGTACATCCAAGGGCCACCAATGCTGCCCTGTTATTAAAAAAGTTCCCTAAGTCCATCTTTGTGGCACCTGACCACCCAACTGAACAGCGGTCCAGGTATGACAAAACTAGAGAATGTAGTACCTGCCTTGTTGATAGTGCTGTTAAGAATGCAGAGCAGCACTTGATTATATACAGACTTCTCCCAATCCTAGTTACTGTTTTATCAATCCAGGGATACTCCAAACAATTTATTCTCCTCAACTTGCTCAATTTCCACATTATTCATTACAAGATGTATTTGAGGTTTAGGGTTTAGTGAATGATTTTTCCCAAATACAATGCTTTTAGTTTTTGAAATATTTAGGGTTAACTTATTCCTTATTCCACCCATTCTGAAACTAACTGTAGCTCTTTGTTAGGTGTTGCAGTCATTTCAGTCGCTGTGGTAGCTGACGTGTATAGTGTTGAGTCATCCGCATACATAGACACACTGGCTTTACTCAAACCCTGTGGCATGTCGTTAGTAAAGATTGAAAAAAGTAAGGGGCCTAGACAGCTGCCCTGGGGAATTCCTGATTCTTCCTGGATTTTGTTGGATTTTCTTAAAGAACACCCTCTGTGTTCTGTTAGACAGGTAACTCTTTATCCACAATATAGCATGGGGTGTAAAGCCATAACAAGTTTTTCCAGCAACAGACTATGATCGATAATCTCAAAAGTCGCACTGAAGTCTACCAAAACAGCCTCCACAATCTTTTTATTATCAATCATAATTTTGCTAAAATGTTTATTCTGCTGAGGGATTTACTTTATGTTCGTATTATCTTTTGTTATTTCTTATTGTTGTTGCATTGCTGAGAAGGAACCTGCAATTAAGCATTTCGTTGGACCAAATGTATCCTGTACATACGGCAAATAAAACTTGAAACTTGCCTTATTTTGTACAATGGTTAATGTTATTAAAAATGACAAGTGTTGAAGTCTCCCTACGGATCTGGTTTTGAGGCTTGGACATCTGGGGACTGTAGTTCATCTGTCTAATCCCCTGCAAGGAGAGAGAAAGGCGATAATAATATTACAATGGTGTATTCATTTTATGTAATATATATGCATGAATATAATTAAATTGGACATGTTCTCCTTTACAATATGCCAGTGTTTGTTTTGTATCAAATGCACAATGAAAGACTACTCTGGCTCTATATCATTCTCAAACAGTAAGCAAATAGCTTATTTTGCTATTTTTATTTTTTATTTTGCTTCTACCTTTTGTACAATGCATGAAAGTGTACATGTCATACGTCCTCAACAATGTAAAACAGGACCAGACAATTTGGGAGAGGAAAACCCCACATAAAATTATTCTGGTTGGTGTCAGCTTAATTCACTAACACAGCGTGTCTCAAACTCCGTCCTGGGAACCCCAAAGGGTGCACGTTTTGGTTGTTGCAATTGCAGTATACAGCTGATTCAAATAATCAACGATTGATGAGGATTTCATTATTTGAATCAGCTGGCAAAAACGTGCACCCCGTGGGGTCCCCAGAACTGAGTTTGGGAATCGCTGCTCTAACAGGTACTGAGAAAATTGATTATGTTACTTGTTTATGTAACAGGTAGGTCAATAGCTGTTTTTGTTGAGTTTTTCTCAGATCTGCCTTGGAAGGTTGAGTAACAACCAGAGCTGTCTCTCTGTTGCCCAACACATTTAACCTCATCACAGTACTTAGTGGTAGTGGCATCTTTCCTAATAGCATAGTGTGAAACATTACAAATAACTCACTGTATGCTGAGCCTCAGATTATGTGGTTAATAGCATGCAGCATCCACCTGCAATACACCCCAATACCTAAGACATGTTAGGCCCCATACTCCAAGGCAGTAGTAAAGAAAAGACCGTTCTGCTTTAAAATAATGAAAATATACTGTCAGTTTTAGGCAATTCACAGAATAGCCTACTGTAACCTACCTCACGTGCGCGTGTAGCCTAGCTTGAAGACAACCAATGAAAACATAGCAATACAACCTAGCAGTCTTACAGCATTTATATCTGATATCCCAATAACAAACAAACAAACTTCATTATTAACAGTGTCCCTTCTTATCTTACTATGTAATGTCAAGCAACTGAAAAGTCCACAACTTTAGATGTCCTCTTCTGTCAGGACATAAACAGAAAGTTAAATTACCTCCACGGAAATCTTTTATAATTAAATCACTTCAACTGACGGCTCTCCTCTGGTGTTGGTAACAATTATTTGATGTCCATCACTCAGGTGGGTAGCTAGCTAGCTAGCATCACTCTGGCTGGTATCTGACTCCATCGATGGAATTCATGTTAATCCCGAAGGTGAAAATGACAGTCATTCGGTGGTATGGAACCATCCTCTTCCAGAACTAGCACATCCTCTTCTCCAACGATACTCTGACGTAAGTGACTTTATGAATTTGGCTCCTCTCTACTTGTTATTGCATTCTCTCTCTCGCTCTCCTCCTTTTGCAACACACTTGTCTGCGCACTCCTTCACGCCACCTCTCCCAAAGACCTTTTTAGAGCCGGCCGTGACGTCACCTGGCTCATAGTAGTCTTGGAAATTCACTGAATGGAACAGCAAAAGCCACATTTACATTTTAAATATTTGTTATATATTTCCATTCTGGGATAGTTGTTCACTGTATTGCTAGCATTAGTTCCTCACACTGCTACATTGGCTACAATGTAAACAGATGTAGCTAGCTAGCATAAAAGCTAGCTTTGTTGATGCCGGCTGCGTGATGCACTTTCCTGTTTAGGTTAGAGGTCACGTCGAAGTACATTTAAAATGTTATGGATTTTAAGCGCTCTGCATTCTCCCATACTAGACAATATCTCTCTCAGGTGTTCTTGGAAGATCACTGTAGGTGAGGTAATACGAGGTGATGCTACTGTAGGTGAGGAATTACGGGAGAACTCAGAATGCAACAATGCATTTCGGAACACAGCCTCAGTCATCAGACTTGGTGCTGGGGCATCCATGCTGTACTAAGGCTTACTGCCATTCAGTGACCTGAGACTGGGGCAGTGGACCTAGATACTGAGAGAGAGCAGTGCCATATGCAAGTCGACAGGTCATTTAGGCCCAGCTCTTCTATCTCTGCTGCTCTGCTATGCTTTGCCACAACTCTTACTCCACTTCTACAACTCACAGTCCATGGACAACCAAGGCTGTGGCCCGAGGCGGTTGACCTGACAAGAAAGGCTGTGGCCCAAGCCAGTTGAACTGACAACCAAGGCTGTGGCCCGAGGCGGTTGAACCGACAACCAAGGCTGTGTCCCGAGGCGTTTGACCTGACAACCTAGGCTGTGGCCTGAGGTGATTGACCTTTGTGGGAATCCTGGAGTCTTGGCCCGAGTTTCCCTGTGCTGTCCATGTCTACCTAACACCTGTCGTCATGGTCGTAACCTGGCAGCGACCCTCGTAGTTCATTAGGTCTACATGTTATTTAAGAAACAATGACCTTTTATGATAAAATCTCGCAATGAGCTCATCTGGCCCGTGTAGGAATCCTAATTAACTAGGCAGGGCATGAGTGGCTTAGAAGAAAGGGGATAGGAAAAAACAAGTGCACTAGCAACATTTACCCACTACATTGGTCTCCTCTCCCACACATCCCAGTTCCACGTCAAATAAAACAAAGCGTCAAAGACAACAAGTACATTTAAAAGCCCCAGGGAAAAAAATATGTTAATGTTTTCTAAGTACAGTATAGACTTCCACACAATACTCAAACTGTTGCTCAATTCCAGTGGGAACTAAGCTAACAAGCAATTCAGGCGACAAGATTTGATCTAGAAAGATATTGAGCTCCAATTAGCCAAAATCTGCTGTTGGTGAGCGTATCTGAGGTCTGGGTGACGCAGGCGAAGTCTGACATGACACCGGATCAAAGGTGTGCTCCATGGCCACTAGCTGTATCGACTCCACGCCCTAGGCGGTAGCAGGTATGCTGGGAATGTGTTTGTGTCCGCTAGAGCGTGACCTGCAGGGCTTTGTGATAGGATCACTACATTCTGGTGAGGAATGAAGCTCTAGAATAGAGAAGGAGGGGAATGGAGAGGGAGAGAACAGAAACCGCAGTGAAGTTTGTCAAGATTCTAGTCCAAGAGAGGAATGACAGAGAGCTACAGTAGGTGTTGTGTCTTGTGTCTTGTGTGTTGTGTGTTTTGCTAGCTACAGTATGTAAATGTAATAGTCAGTGAGTGTGTGTTTGTGTGTATAGCGTTCACTATTCATGTATAGATGTCTTGGCCTTAATATCAATTTCAACTGTTCTGCATGTCAAAGGCAGACATTTGGGACTTTAATTGATGAGTTAGGACCGCTCTCTGTCGTGTAAACACACACACACAGCATCCTGCTCCTGCCTGCCAGCTAACCAGAGTGGTGTAATTATTAATCAGGCAACAGCCAAAGCTTGAACCTCATGGCCCAGGAGCCTACCGCTACAGGAACACATCAGGCATTCACTCCAGCCTCACTTTCTCACCAACTCTCCCTGTCTCCCAGCAGTACCTGTTCCTGTTCTGTCTCTCTGGGCCAGGATCAGCATTCAGACCAGGCTGCTTTTCTCAAAGTCTGCTGTGAAAGCTAGAGAAAGGGGGGAAAAAAAGTGAGCTGTTTTACAGCTCTCCTCTGGGCTCTGGTTAAAAGGGAATTTGCCTCCAATATAATCCCCATCTAATTTGGCCGGGGTGGCCATATCACCTAAATAATGTTGCGTAGCTCCAGTGCCCATATGACGGCTCATTGTTTTATTACAGATAAAGAAACCCCCTACTTCCTGCTATGAGAAAGAGAGGAAAAGATGCAGGTTACTTATTGATAATTTCTGGCTTCGGTGTACAAAGAGGTGTGTATTTCAAGTGGTCATTTAGAATGGATTGACCAAAAAATTGTGAAACATGCCTAGATGTTTGGTTGAAATTGTGTGACGGAGGTCAGAGGAACCCCCTGAATTTTTTGATCATGTCTTAATAATGTCAAGCCCTAAGCAAGGTCAAGATGTTATGGAACTCACCTACAGTGGCATCACCTCGTAATACCCCACCTACAGTAGCATCACCTCGTAATACCTCACCTACAGTAGCATCACCTCGTAATACCTCACCTACAGTAGTATCACCTCGTAATACCTCACCTACAGTAGTATCACCTCGTAATACCTCACCTACAGTAGCATCACCTCGTATTACCTCACCTACAGTAGTATCACCTCGTAATACCTCACCTATAGTAGCATCACCTCATAATACCTCACCTACAGTACGTAATACCTCACCTACAGTACGTAATACCTCACCTACAGTAGCATCACCTCGTAATACCTTACCTACAGTAGCATCACTTCGTAATACCTCACCTACAGTAGCATCACCTCGTAATACCTCACCTACAGTATCATCACCTTGTAATACCTCACCTACAGTATCATCACCTCATAATACCTCACCTACAGTAGCATCACCTCAAGTGTGACCACTGGGCAGATCCCACACCACCCAATCTCCTATTGGTTACTTTGTCATTAGGAGGCGTGGCCCTGCAGTCCCATTTTTCCCATTAATTTACCTTCCAGTTTGGGAATGTAAGTGTTCTCCCTATTATTTCCACATCTCCACCAGACAGCCATGGCCTATTCACTTCTCCTTGCTCTCGTCCTGGGACTCAGAAGACACCTCATCTTCAGGATGACTGAGTGTCTGGGCTATCCGGCGGGAAAGCTAACCAAAATAAGGGGATGGGATGGTTGCAGCGTTACTGGGGGAGGACGAGGGTGATGGACGATGGTTGTTAGATACAGTAATTGTGTTCAGGTAATTGACCCCCCCCCCCTTCTCCCTCGCTATAATACCCTCTCCCTGTCTCAGGAGAAAACACCAGCTAAGGAGTCTTGAAGGCTGAGCCCCATAGCCCTGGCATTTGTTCCGGATTATCAAGCTTCGACTTTAGTGGCCTGATGGTTGACACTCGTTTACGACTACGTACGTGAATGCAATGCTTGATTCTCAAGTCAACTAAACAAACCAAAAATGTGGATATGATTGTTTGTTAGTTACTTTTTTTTGTACATTTGTACATAGTATTACTACTACATGTGTAGTAGTAATACTAATTACTGTAGTCAAGTCATGACATAAAAAAATGTCACGTTGACTACATTGTAAATATATTCAACAAGAGGATGAAAATATGAGTTTCTATTTCATAGGAAATATAAAAATTAAATAATTTTTATAATATATATTTATAATATAATATTTTATAAACCCTTAGGAGATATGGGAGAAGAGAGAAAAAGATTTGCGAAGCAACTCTCAATTTTTTTATTTATTTAACCTTTGTTTAACCCGGCCAAACGCTGGGCCAATTGTGCGCAGCCCTATGGGACTCCCAATCACGGCTGGATGTAATTCAGCCTGGATTCGAACCAGGGACTGTAATGACGCCGCTTGCACTGAGATGCAGTGCTTTGACCGCTGTGCCACAGCGATGCTGTGCTGTCATTTCTCCTTTCCTGCATCAGCAAATTAATCTCTGGGCGCAGAATCTCTTTTAATTAATAAAGGGGTGAATACATCTCAATTTATGAGCCACTGATTCATGTCAAGCGCTGCAGTCAGATGACAAGGCTTTACCTAGAGTTGGGATGTAAGTAAATCTTCAGCCCAGATCAGTGTGTTTATGTCCTGATGTGATGTGCACGTCACTGTCAATGTGAGAGCAAGCAGCCACAATGTAAAGCAAGACAAGTTCAATGCTTCTCTCTGTAGTCTAGGGATTCCTCCCTCTCTCTCTCTCTCTCTGGTTCTTCTCACATGTTCACTACTGTTGGTAATTACATTACCTTAGAAGCTGAGCTATGAAAAGCAACGCTTGTAGCGCTTCCTATTCCTACACCTTCTACGTCTCTCTCTCCCTCTCTCTCTCTCTCTCTGGCTTTATTTCTCATGTTTTGACAGCTATTGTTGCTAATTACCATGTCTTAGACTGAATGAGCTGTGCACTGAACACAATAGCATAGTCATTGTCAATCTTAAACTCTACTCCCTGAGACACCCATTTCTCATTCTCAGGGGTATCGCATTGCATATAATTAAACTTTTTGCTTTTTTCGATAGTCAGTCTAGAACCAGTGAACTTTTTAGCCCTACTTTTATGTCCTTCGACCGACTTCAAGAGCGCTATGATGTCATGCTGTTGACGGTAAACAGTTGATCGTCAGCGTTTACGATCCATTTACGGTCCTTTTATACTACCACTCAAACTCACCTTTTAGGACTGCACTGTAAAGCAAGCCAATGTCACCCCCTTACCACGGACTATAAAATAACCTATTCCCAACTCGTCATGCCAACGAAGGTTCGCTGCTTTTGGCTTGCAATGACATTGGAATGACCAATCAGATGTATTAATACTGAGTGAGTCATGGTTGGTTGACCTATCAGAGGCAATGACACAGCAATTGGATCTCTCCTTGAACCCAAGGGCATGTCTTGGGTGGCGCTTTGAGGAATGAGCTTTTAAATAATAATTTTCCACTTGATGCCAGGAGTGGTGGTCAATTCCTCTTCAGTTCAGTCCAGCAATTGGATTGAACTGAAAATGGCCCATTTACAGAATTCCTGAATGGTCTCGACTCTAAATGGAATTGACCCCCAGCCCTGGATTGTATTAGAGTTGGAATTAAGCCTGATTATCTAGTGCATTTCTCCACACGTCAGAGTGGATTTAACAGATACTCAAATACTGATTATAAACTGGGTGGTTTGAGCCCTGAATGCTGATTGTCTGAAAGCCGTGGTATATCAGACCGTATACCACAGGTATGACAAAACGTTCAGTTTTACTGCTCTAATTACGTTGGTAACCAGTTTATAATAGCAATAAGGCTCCTCGGGGGTTTGGGATATATGGCCAATATACCACGGCTCAGGGCTGTATCCAGGCACTCCGCCTTGCGTTGTGCATAAGAACATCCCTTAGTCGTGGTATATTGGCCATATACCACACCTCCTCGGCCTTATTTCTTAATTATACACTGGTTGTGTCCCAATGACCATACCTGCGTCCTAAACTGGAGGCTGTTTGATTGTGACAAAAGTCTAGTTTTACAGTATGTGACATTTTGAAAATCAAGAAAACTTTAAATTCCCGGATGTCATACTCATTTTGGCTTTGACAACAGTTGATCATCAGGTATGGGGGTGTGCTACTGAAATGAAACAATTATGTGAAACCACACAATTGCGCATTCTAGAATGTTTTTATAGTGTCTGAAAATAGAGTGTTTTTATAGTATCTGAATATTCTAGTAGAATTTGATGCACACTTTTCCACAACTGTGAGTGATAGGCCTTCTTCAAGTTGCCAAAACACAAACATTAGGAAAGATGCCCGAAGAGAGAAACTTCTACGGTTCAAATGTAGGCTATCTAGTTTTTGTTCTCCTTAAAATGATCACTAGTATTGCATCGTTGGCTACATCTTTGAAAACAGAATATTATTTTTTTTACCCAAAGTGGATGTCTGTTTTCTGATTGAAAATGGTTTCTTATTCTGTTGGCCTTTGTCAGAGCCTTTAAACTAAATACTGAACCATCTTTAGATTTCTGAGTCGGCACCGGGGATTCTGGGTGTGGCTGCGCTATTGATATCATGTTAATCAGGCCTTTTGATTTGAACATACGGATTGTTTTAGTTTTGTAGAGTAGGCTACCTATTGAATTTATGGATCAGGCCTTAGCAGTCATTCTGATCTCGTTCCTAATGATCAGTGCTTTTGTTTATTATGTTCCAGCAATTCTGAATTTTTTGATACACCCGACTGTCTTGGTTTATTAGCCTTTTGATTTGAACATTATTTTTACGTTTTGGTTTGTGTACTAGGCTGTTTGATTGAATTTCTATATGTTACAGTACTTTGGTTTCACTGATAACTATTTTGAAATGGAACCAAATGATCTGTTTCTGCTTTCAGTCCATTTTTAAATAGGATAGATGGATTATATAGGCTCGTGTGACAGTCATCCTATAACCAGTTTGGAGAAATTAATCAAACTGAAAATGAGCTTTTATCAGGCTGGTTAATGCGATGCATGTCTGTTAAATTTGGAAAAATCCACCCTGTACTCGATCCCTGCCCCAGCTACTCAGTCAGACATGGAGCCACTATTGCATTGCGCCCATAGAATCCTGGATATTTTTTACTAATAAACGGTACGTGCTACATATTATGTGACGATGAGTACATAGTATGCAGTTTAAGTATGTTATTTTTTAACATTTTATTTCACCTTTATTTAACCAGGTAGGTTAGTTGAGAACAAGTTCTCATTTACAAAGGCGACCTGGCACGCTAGTATGGGTTTTCAGACACGACTACTGTTCTAAACACTGAAGGTGAGAAGTCCATATTCTCTGACCTCATGGAAGTCCTATTCTCTAATGGTGTGGCACATGACTCCAACCATCCACATGTACGGTGTCTGTATTAGGACAATCCCAGTCTTAAGGACTTGGTAACTCTGAGAGAGTCCTGTACATTATCTGTACTTTGCTTTATCTTGGCCAGGTCGCAGATGTAAATGAGAACTTGTTCTCAACTAGCCTACCTGGTTAAATAAAGGACTTGTTCTCAACTAGCCTACCTGGTTAAATAAAGGACTTGTTCTCAACTGGCCTACCTGGTTAAATAAAGGACTTGTTCTCAACTAGCCTACCTGGTTAAATAAAGGACTTGTTCTCAACTTGCCTACCTGGTTAAATAAAGGTGAAATAAAATAAAAATACAATCTCAACCCTTTCCTCATTATCCTCAAGACTTGATTAAAAACTGACCTTCTCTGACCTACCTGCCTTCACACAGGAAACCTCACTACAATCTCAAATTCTATAAAAAAAGAGATAAAATCTGATAAAAACATCTATCAAGCTCTTTATTTCAGCTCTCACCTAAGGATTCCTGCGTTCCCGCCAACACATCTAACAATATTACAGACGAAATAGAAATCAAATGTCTGGTTAGTGTGTGTAGCATGTTCATCTTTCTGCATAAATAACTCAATTTATCTAGGTGGCCGTTACCGTATCCTTTCCATTTGACATCAGTGTGACTCCATTAGGGCGAAGCCCAGGGGGAGTACATGATGGTAGTCAGTAGTGGGCGGCGTTCGGATTCACAGACGTCTATTGATTCAATCACAGTATAAAGGATTGCCTCTGGAACAGGCGCCCTGGGTGCATTTCTTAAAACCAAGATCCACTTTGTCTTTTAAACAGCAACACATCACGACTCCCTGAGTCATCGATTCTATCACACACAAAACCCCTCGGCTTGCAGGAGCGTTGGGGATCAGGCCTGATGAGGAGCAGGTACGTGGGGTGGGGGAGGGGAATCAGGCCTGATGAGGAGCACGAGCGTGGGGGAATCGGGCCAGCGCTTCTGAGCATACGATCCACAACGGCAGAAAAGTTGAACACAAGCTACCAGTCCATCTCGACCTGCTTTTTCTTGAGAAGCACACGGGGAATTCACCAAGCTATTTTATATTCTCCCTTACAGCCTCATTGGTGTGTTGTTTGGCGCTCCATCTCTCTCCCTCTCTTCGGTCTTTGGCGTTCATCTCTATGATCACCTCATATTGCGTCTTTTTGATGCTCTGCCACCTGGAGTGAACAAGAAAGAGGTCAATGACGTCAATGTCAGCTAAATCACATACTGTAGTGATGGTGGCCATGTTCAAGCAGACATCTCAATGTTGATGTCTTTCTTTCGGTAACGCTGCTCCAACCTCACTAGACTCTGACTGTTTCACCAAACGGAGATCCCAAGCATTATCTCGCCCACTGGACCAGGTCCGTGCGCACTCATTTCGCTACGGTGTTATCGATACAGATATGTACAAACAGCAATCTAAATGCAAAGGGATTTCTCTCGGACAAACATCTGTTTATACGGTAAATGGTACCTTAAAAAGCGTCCTTTGACCTCTGAATCTACACATCTCACGTGACCACAATATATATTGGCTGATACATTTTTCTTTTACCCTGAAATGCTTGGTGAGGGGTGACTCTCGCAAATGCGGTCACTGGAGGTGGCAGCTTTCCACTACAGTAATATGCTAATCCGCAGGTATTTTTTGATAACTGTGTAAAAGTGTAAATTCACTCAGAGAGATATCACTTAGCCAGTCAATGTGAAAATTATTGTTCTTGGACTTTTTAAAAGGACATTCTACTGATACCATTTCAAATATGATTTCCACCTACAGAAATGGGCACAATAACGTATTGGTAAAAATGATGTACAAATTATTTTAACAGAATTGGACCATGCGTATAGCCTGTGAATGGTGAATATTATCAGATGTGCTATTAGCAATACGCATTATCACCTGTAACCCAACCGATGCAGCGTAGTGACTATAAAACGTACACTGAACAAAATATAAACGCAACATGTAAAGTGTTAGTACCATGTTTTATGAGCTGAAATAAAACGTCCCAGAAATGTTCCATATTTACAAAAAGCTTCGTAACACTTCACTTGACACCCGGCGTCATAACACAATTATGACACGTGTCATGACCACGTCATAATATGTTATAACATCTGACATAACGTGTCATAACCTCTTATAATATGGTCATACCACTGTCTTGACCTATATATTTACACCTGTTGTGACATATATTGCATTATTTTATGGCTGGTTATGACACCTACATAAGAGTGTCAAAACCCACATTTACTCAAATATGTTTTTTTCCCTACCAAGAAGTTTCCTTTTCCTTTTGAAAGTTTGTTTCTTAAGTGCTTAACTGTTGTTGCAATTAATTCTTTACAGACATGTTTTTTTTTATTGTATTTTAACCCCTGTAAGTCCAGAGAAATGCATTGAATGACACATTCATAAAGGGCAAAGAAGACTGTAAAACATCTATAATAAGAAACAAGGTTTAGAAGTGTCTGTCCAATATCTAGGATATATAAGAAAGATCAGGAAATATATACGGGGTTACATATGTGTAATATATATATTTAGAAACAGAGAATTAGGGTAGGTGCAAATTTCATATCAAAGTGTGCGCAATTACAATGATAATTCAATATGGTAAATTTCAGAAAATGTTATATAACAGAAACATACTGTTGACAAGTAGTTTATGGTGTAATGGAATGTTTGCCTTGTGTGGTAGGTTTTGACACTCTTATGTAGGTGTCATAACCAGACATAAAATTACTACCGTGGTAGATTGTGTGGTTTTGACACTCTTTGTCACAACCAGCCATAAAATAACATAATATATGTCACAAGAGGTATAAATCTATGTCATAAAAGTGTTATGACCAAGTTACGTCAGCTGTTATGACACATTATGACATGGTTATGAACACGTCATAACATGTTTTGATTTTGGGTGTCATGTAAAGTGCTACCAATGGCTTATTTCTCTAAAATGTTGGGTTTGTCCATCTGCATTTACCTTATTGGACACCACATTCTGATTGTTATTATTATTAATTATTATTTTATAAAAATGTATAAATGATCAATTATTATTATTATTATTATTAAAGATGATTCACTACATTTTTGGGGGGTTTCTATTACAAAGTATGTCATTGCCCTTCTAAGATGACATTGCCCCTAAGAGCTCTGTTCCACAGCTGCACCTAAACCATGCTCGAATCTCAGGTTGTAAAATGTCATTTGTAAAATTATGCCACCTGCACAATTGAATAAATACACGTGGTAGCAATGGAAAACGGAGACCCCCCCCCCTTTTCTTTTTTAACAAAGGCCAAAACTACTTTCAAAATGCATTTGCCAAAACTGCTTTCAAAAGTGTTTTCCTGTGATTGCATTTAGTATTGTTGTGCATTGATTCCTTTTCAGAATACACTTTTCCATCCTATGGCTCTCACAACTTGAATGCACCTCGAGAATAATATTTATCTCGCATAGAATACCCAACAACAAGCCAACCAGGTAACCAGGTAACCAGGTAAACTATTCACTAAGGGGAATGTCTGGTATAGTATAATAACGCCATTACATGACTAGGTAAATATATCAACTATTGTCTGGTTTAGTTTAATAACACCATTACATGACTATGTAAATAGATCAACTATTCTACTATGGAGTTGTCTGGTTTAGTATAATAAACACCATTACATGGCAGAAATAGGAGCACTGAAAGTTCCATCCTGAGTGATAAAGTAGAGGCTTTGAATGACTTTCCCAGCAGCTGAGGAAAGGCTACACACAGCTGTCTGAGTTGGGCGCCGCGGTTGTGTGCATTACAGACTCTTTAATTCCCTTCGTCTGAAAATGGGAATGTCAGTTCAGTGCACACAGCGTCATAGAGAACATTTTAAATATTTTACAAATATATTTATTTGGGAATGTATTTCGTTGAACAGATATGCTTCTGTCTGTATTAGGATCTACACTGATCTCAAAAACAACTTTTCCAGAATCCATTTGATGGAAATCCCTCGCAGTGACGGAGAACTTTGACCCTGGAATAGATGTAGTGGGTGATTTTCAAATGTTTGGAATAGAGACATACATTATTGGCACATTTAGGGAAGTAATGATAGATGTTTTCAAAAAGGTTTGTCACGTACAAGTCTGTTTTGAAGCGGTTGCTTACTTGTCTTTTGTAACAGTGATGAAATACAGTTGAAATACAAAAACAACATGTCAGTAGTGCTGATCCTCTTGCAAAGTGACTGTGAAGTATGGCTTTGTCACGTCCCGACCAGTAAAGGGGGTTATTTGTTATTGTAGTTAGGTCAGGGCGTGGCAGGGGGGTGTTTGTTTTATGTGCTTCGGGGTTTTTGGTTTATGTTCTATGTTAGTATATTTCTATGTTTGTTCTAGTGTGTCTATTTCTATGTTTAAGTTTCTTGGGTTGACCTTTAATTGGAGGCAGCTGTTCCTCGTTGCCTCTAATTGAAGGTCCTATTTAGTAGGGGCGTTTTTTCCATGGGTTTCGTGGATAGTTGTTTCCATGTATTGTCAGTGTACCTTACAGGACTGTTTTTCGTTGTTTGTTTAGTATAAGTGTTTTTGTTTTCTTCAATAAAAGAAGATGAGCATACATATACCCGCTGCGTTTTGGTCCACTCACTACGACGCTTATGACAGGCTTATTGTCCTGCCCTGGTCCTTACTGGGGACACAGGATGGAGGTATCCTGTCACCTCTAGCAGGGTCTTTATTTTAGGAGGGGATGCCATCGGTTGATGTAGACAAGAACAAAAAGTTGAAGTTAAGCAGTGTTTAATGTAAATGCATTGTGAACACGTGAATTAGTTGTGTGGTTTCATCCTATCGCTAACAGTTAAATACATTAGCTATAGAGATTGAGTGAAATTATTTAAATCTAGGCATGTAGCAGTTTACAAGAAAGTCCAGTGTGCCTTTTCAATGGCTGGTTATAGCGCCACCATGTGGCCAATTGGCATTAGCCACACCCCGCAAGAGAAGGTGTGGCCCATGGTCCTTTACCATCATACAAGGTTGCACCCTCCTAGGCCTTATCATCTCACACAAATTTACATTACAATTTGGCCTTACAGAGTAATAGAAACAATAATAATAATAAACAATAACAATGACGACCATAATAATAAGAATGATACTAAGAATGAATGCCAATTAATACAATATGTTTTCTCGTAGCATCGCAACATAAACCCCTTAAAAACATATTTGGAAAAGTAACCTAAATCAAATCAGACCAATGTAATGAATGTACCCCCTTTTGCCCTCAGAACAGCCTCAATTCAGGACAGCAGAGATGAGTAAATAAAAGTAACTTTACTCAAAGTCATCAAAATACAAGCGAATTACCAAGCCCACAATACGGACCACAATACAACAAACACTCACTCACAAAAACCCATGGAGGAACAGAGGGTTAAATAATGAAACAGTAATTGTAGGATTGAAATCAGGTGTGTAAAACAAAGACAAAACAAACGGAAAAAGAAAAGTGGATCGGCGGTGGCTAGAAGGCCGGTGATGTCGACCGCCGATGTCACATCCTGACCAGCAGAGGGAGCAATTGGATTAGTTTTGGTCAGGATGTGGCAGGGTTTTTGTGTGTGTGAATGGTTGTGTTGGTGATTAGGACTCCCAATTGAAGGCAGGTGTGTTGAGTTGCCTTTGATTGGGAGTCCTATATAGGAGTGTGTGTTTTTCTTTGGGGTTGTGGGTAATTGTTTCTTGTTTAGTGTGGTTGCACCTGACAGGACTGTTGGCTGTCAGTTTCCTTGTTTTTGTTTTTGTATAGTGTTCTTTCTAATTAAATTGAAGGATGAATACTAACTCTGCTGCATTTTGGTCCATTTCTGAAGACAGCTGTGACAGCCGAACGCCGCCCGAACAAGGAGAGGGACTGACTTCGGCGGAAGTCGTGACACTGTTACCAACTCTTAGTAAAGTTTTGGAGAAAAAAATTGTGTTTGAACAGATACAATGCAATTTTACAGTAAACAAATTGACAATAGATTTTCAGCACGCTTATAGGGAAGGACATTCAACAAGCACAATTCTTACACTGATGATTTTCTGAGAGAAATGGATGATCCACTGCTATGTTGTGGATAAAGAGTTACCTGTCTAACAGAACACAGAGAGGGTTCTTTTAATGGAAGCTTCTCCAACATAACCGAGGAATTCTTGTCTAAGCCCCTTACTTTTTTTCAATCTTTACTAACGACATGCCACTGGCTTTGAGTAAAGCCAGTGTGTCTACGTATGCGGATAACTCAACACATCAGCTACTACAGCGACTGAAATGACTGCAACACTTAGTTTCAGAATGGGTGGCAAGAAATAAGTTAGGCCTAAATATTTCAAAAACTAAAAGCATTGTATTTGGGACAAATCATTAACTAAACCCTAACCTCAACTAAATCTTGTAATAAATAATGTGGAAATTGAGCAAGTTGAGGTGACTAAACTGCTTGGAGTAAACCAGGATTATAAACTGTTGTGGTTAAAACATATTGATACATTAGCTAAGATGGGGAGAAGTCTGTCCATAATAAAGCACTGCTCTACTTTCTTAACCTCTCTGGCGCATGTGGGACGAACTCGTCCCACCTACGTAACAGCCACTGAAATCCAGTGGCGCGATTTTTGAATCGTTAGAAATACTATTACTTCAATTTCTCAAACATATGACTATTTTACAGCTATTTAAAGACAAGAATCTCGTTAATCTAACCCCACTGTCCGATTTCAAAAAGGCTTTACAACGAAAGCAAAACATTAGATTATGTCAGCAGAGTGCCCAGCCAGAAATAATCAGACACCCATTTTTCAAGCTAGCATATCATGTCACATAAACCCAAACCACAGCTAAATGCAGCACTAACCTTTTATGATCTTCATCAGATGACACACCTAGGACATTGTGTTATACAATACATGCATGTCTGTTCAATCAAGTTCATATTTATATCAAAAAACAGCTTTTTACATTAGCATGTGACGTTCAGAAAAAGCATAACCCCCGCAAACTTCCGGGGAATTTACTAACAGTTTGCTAAATTACTCAAGATAAACGTTCACAAAAAGCATAACAATTATTTTAAGAATTATAGATACATTACTCCTCTATGCACTCGATATGTCCGATTTTAAAATAGCTTTTCGGATGAAGCACATTTTGCAATAATCTAAGTACATAGCCCGGCATCACAGGGCTAGCTATTTAGACACCCACCCAGGTCAGCCTCCACCAAAAATCACATTTCCTATAAGAAAAATGTTCTTACCTTGCTTGTTCTTCGTCAGAATACACTGCCAGGACTTCTACTTCAATAACAAATGTTGGTTTGGTCCCAAATAATCCATCGTTATATCCAAACAGCGACGTTTTGTTCGTGAGTTCTAGACACTATCAGAATGCTACATCACGGTCTAGCGCATGGCGCATTGGCGTGACAAAAAATTTCTAAATATTCCATTACCGTACTTCGAAGCATGTCAACCGCTGTTTAAAACCAATTTTTATGCCATTTATCTCGTAGAAAAGCGATAATATTCCGACCGGGAATATGCATTGAGCCTAAACAGCCGAATTAAATTTCTCCTCAGGAGCGAATCGTGCACGCGCCTCATTCAAAGGTCCTCTGATCCGCCACTTACCAAAGGCGATAATGTGTTTCAGCCTGAGGCTGCCTCGTCAACCTTCAGGTATTTCCCGGGTTCTGAGAGCCTATCGGAGCCCTGGGAATTGTCACGTTACAGCTAAGATCCTTACTTTTCAATAAACAGATGCAAGACGCACGACTCCTTGTCAGACAGGGTACTTCCTGCATGAAACCTTGTCAGGTTTTTGCCTGCCATAGGAGTTCTGTTATACTCACAGACACCATTCAAACAGTTTTAGAAACTTCAGAGTGTTTTCTATCCAAACCTGAACAATAATATGCATATTCTAGCTTCTGAGTTGGTGTAGGAGGCAGTTAAAAATGGGCACATATTTTTTCAAAAATTCTCAATACTGCCCCCGAGCCCAAATAGGTCAGCACTATCAACAAGGCAGGTCCTACAGGCTCTAGTTTGGTTGCACCTGGACTTTCTGATTAGTTGTCTGGTCAGGTGCCACAAAGATGGACTTGCAGTTGGCTCAGAACGGGGCAACACGGCTGGCCCTTGGATGTACACAGAGAGTAAACATTAATAATATGCATGTCAATCTCTCCTGGCTCAAAGTGGAAGAGAGATTGACTTCATCATTACTTGTATTTATAAGAGGTATATATGAATTAGCATTTATACACTACTGTTGTACCTTTAAGCTATGAATTAGAATTTCTAAATTGCTGTTGTACCTTTAAGCTAGGAATCAGCGTTTCAACGATGCTGTTGACATTTACAGTTGAAGTCAGAAGTTTACATACACCTTAGCCAAAAACACATACAGTGAGGGAAAAAAGTATTTGATCCCTTGCTGATTTTGTACATTTGCCCACTGACAAAGAAATGATCAGTCTATAATTTTAATGGAAGGTTTATTTGAACAGTGAGAGACAGAATTACAACAAAAAAATCCAGAAAAACGCATGTCAAAAATGTTATAAATTGATTTGCATTTTAATGAGGGAAATAAGTATTTCCACATGTCTGTGGAACTTGTTCAGTTTTTGTCTCAGTTGTTGAATCTTCTTATGTTCATACAAATATTTACACATGTTAAGTTTGCTGAAAATAAACGCAGTTGACAGTGAGAGGACGTTTATTTTTTGCTCAGTTTATATATATATATATACACTGTTCAAAAAAATAAAGGGAACACTTAAACAACACAATGTAACTCCAAGTCAATCTCACTTCTGTGAAATCAAACTGTCCACTTAGGAAGCAACACTGATTGACAATAAATTTCACATGCTGCTGTGCAAATGGAATAGACAACAGGTGGAAATTATAGGCAATTAGCAAGACACCCCCAATAAAGGAGTGGTTCTGCAGGTGGGGACCACAGACCACTTCTCAGTTTCTATGCTTCCTGGCTGATGTTTTGGTCACTTTTGAATGCTGGCGGTGCTTTCACTCTAGTGGTAGCATGAGACGAAGTCTACAACCCACACAAGTGGCTCAGGTAGTGCAGCTCATCTAGGATGGCACATCAATGCGAGCTGTGGCAAGAAGGTTTGCTGTGTCTGTCAGCGTAGTGTCCAGAGCATGGAGGCGCTACCAGGAGACAGGCCAGTACATCAGGAGACGTGGAGGAGGCCATAGGAGGGCAACAACCCAGCAGCAGGACCGCTACCTCCGCCTTTGTGCAAGGAGGAGCAGGAGAAGCACTGCCAGAGCTCTGCAAAATGACCTCCAGCAGGCCACAAATGTGCATGTGTCTGCTCAAACGGTCAGAAACAGACTCCATGAGGGTGGTATGAGGGCTCGACGTCCACAGGTGGGGGTTGTGCTAACGGCCCAACACCGTACAGGACGTTTGGCATTTCGCCACTGGCGCCCTGTGCTCTTCACAGATGAAAGCAGGTTCACACTGAGCACGTGACAGACGTGACAGAGTCTGGAGACGCCGTGGAGAACGTTCTGCTGCCTGCAACATCCTCCAGCATGACCGATTTGGCGGTGGGTCAGTCATGGTGTGGGGTGGCATTTCTTTGGGGGGCCGCACAGCCCATGTGCTCGCCAGAGGTAGCCTGACTGCCATTAGGTACCGAGATGAGATCTTCAGACCCCTTGTGAGACCATATGCTGGTGCGGTTGGCCCTGGGTTCCTCCTAATGCAAGACAATGCTAGACCTCATGTGGCTGGAGTGTGTCAGCAGTTCCTGCAAGAGGAAGGCATTGATGCTATGGACTGGCCCGCCCGTTCCCCAGACCTGAATCCAATTGAGCACATCTGGGACATCATGTCTCGCTCCATCCACCAACGCCATGTTGCACCACAGACTGTCCAGGAGTTGGCGGATGCTTTAGTCCAGGTCTGGGAGGAGATCCCTCAGGAGACCATACGCCACCTCATCAGGAGCATGCCCAGGCGTTGTAGGGAGGTCCTAAAGGCATGTGGAGGCCACACACACTACTGAGCCTCATTTTGACTTGTTTTAAGGGCATTACATCAAAGTTGGATCAGCCTGTAGTGTGGTTTTCCACTTTAATTTTGAGTGTGACTCCAAATCCAGACCTCCATGGGTTGATAAATTGGATTTCCATTGATTATTTTTGTGTGATTTTGTTGTCAGCACATTCAACTATGTAAAGAAAAAAGTATTTAATAAGATTATTTCTTTCATTCAGATCTAGGATGTGTTGTTTAAGTGTTCCCTTTATTTTTTTGAGCAGTATATATACAAACGGTAGCAGTCAGAGAAAGAGAGGAATAATATAATGAAGATATTTGGGAGCTGGTGAAGACATTAATTGAGGTTCATGAGCTCACGAAACAAGGAAGGAATCTAACTTTGCTACATGGGAGTCGTTTAGAATGGCATTTGCAGTTTCATTAAAATCATACTGTGTATGCTACTCATTATTTTTGTATATAAAGACCTGTAACGGACATACCGTGTGACTTTTACACCATTGACGTCCATTCAGTGCTGACAAGATTGGCTTATTGGACATAAACACACAAAATAACATGGGGCTACAACTAATGTCAGCGGTGTACATGTTATGTTGTTGAATACTGTATGTGTGGTAGCAATGCCTTTTGTGTGTCTGTGTGTGTCTGTGTGTGTGTCTGTGTCTGTGTGTGTGTGTGTGTGTGTGTGTGTGTGTGTGTGTCTGTGTGTGTGTCTGTGTCTGTGTCTGTGTCTGTGTGTGTGTGTGTGTGTGTGTGTGTGTGTGTGTGTGTGTGTGTGTGTGTGTGTACCCCTTTATGGGTAGTTGCAGTTGATGAAGTGATGTCTTTTAGCCAGCTGTGGAGGGTCTTGTGTGGGTTCTAAAAAGCAGCTGGAGAGCCAGAGGAGGTCAATTGGAACAAATAAGCGCTTGGTGTGCTTAGTTTCTGATTAACAGGCCTTTTAACTGCCCATTAGCCACCGCTAAAGTGCTCCCATCGCCACACAATTACTCTGATGTCAATCTGCAATTGCTCCCCTCCCATAGCCCATGGGAACACTGCACTGTCCTTGTTTTGTTAGCTAGTCAACACACACACACACGCACATGCACACATATACTTCCATATACAATCTCATGCATGCACACACGCACACACACACACACACACACACACACACACACACACACACACACACACACACACACACACGGGGATAAGTTGCGGGACATATTCCTAAATGGTTTCTGTGTTTTTAATGAGTGAATGAAAAGGCCATTGGCATCACAGCAGGTATCCATGGTCTGTTTGAAACCAAACTGTGCCCATTTGGGAGGCAGACAGACATACTGTATGATAAAGCTGTTTAGCCCCATCTCAAAAATCAAGTGTGTCCCTCTTGGGATACTGTGGGGTCAAAGGTCATCGTTGGATGTTGACTCTTGAGGGCTTGACTTAAATCTTCTTGCTACGTGGGGGAGGTCATAGGTCAAATGTCCTCCAGAGCGATCAGTGTCGGGTGATATTTCCTCCAATTCTTTCCAGGAAATTCCTGTTTCTTTCAGCTCTGCTTCCGTTGATCCTCTCAAGCTGCCTTCCCTGAAACACTGTGGCTCTCAGGTTTCCCAGGTTAAACTTGTCAGCTGACATTGGTTATTCCTATCTGTATGTGTGGACTTTGAAGGCCAGGGTATGATATAAATTAGGGGTCCACACACACACACACACACACACACACACACACCCTCACACCTTGCTAAGACTGATCGAGTGTGTCCATGTTCACGGCCTATGTTCTATCGCACTGCCTCTACTATACTGTGCTCATAGGATGGTAAGTCAAAGTCTCCCATTAACATACATGAATGACTTACTCAATATTTTGAGTGTTTCATTAAACCTCTGTAGAGTGCCATGAGTGAGGTTTGCACTTTTGGGACTAGTCCATTGTTTACGTTGCACAAGACAAGCTTTAAATCAATCATGGCTAATATTTTGTAAACGAAAGAAAATGACTTGAACCACAGTCAGTTAAAAGGACACCAAACTGTTGTTTCACTCCCATGTAGTTTGATTCCCATGGGGGACTAGTATAAAAATGTATGCACTCATTACTGTAATGGCTCTGGATAAGAGTGTCTGCTAAATGACTCACTACTCTAGTGGCTCTGGATAAGAGAGTCTGCTAAATGACTCACTACTCTAGTGGCTCTGGATAAGAGAGTCTGCTAAATGATTCACTACTGTAGTGGCTCTGGATAAGAGAGTCTGCTAAATGACTCACTACTGTAAGTAGACACTCTTATCCAGAGCCACTACAGAAATGAGTGCATACATTTTTATACTAGTCCCCCATGGGAATCAAACTACATGGGTGTGAAACAACAGTTTGGTGTCCAATTAACTAACTGGGGTTCAAATAATTTTGTTTTGTTTTCAAAATATTAACCGTGATTGATTAAAGCTTGTCTTGCGCAACGGAAACAATGGAATAGTCCCAAAAGTGCAAACCACGCCCATGGCACTCTACACACACTGTTCTTTTGTCTTCACAATGTGTGAAGTGTGTCCTCCTGCCCCTCACTCTCTTTAGCACGAGTAAAGCTCTGTGCCAAAACATGACAGAATGGTGGTAACTGGCAGTTCCTGCAACCAGGAGACAGGAAGGTACATTGAGTTACCAGGGGGCATTGGCACCGCTAATCACCGCTTAATTCTGCCACAACACAGCCTTATCAGGACTGACACACACGGGCCGCGGCACCTGCTCCTCCCAGCTGTGCCAACCCTGGGCGCCACCTCTGCCAGGCAGCACCAAACACCTGGTAGACACATTACTGGAAAATGGAGCGATTTCAGAATATCACACACAGGAATGGATGGCATTCATGTTGGATTGGCATGAGATAGGCATGGTAATAGAGGGTAGGGTAGTAGAGGGTAGGGTTATACACTGTTAGAGAGGCATGGTAGTAGAGGGTAGGGTAGTAGAGGGTAGGGTTATACACTGTTAGAGAAGCAGGGTAGTAGAGGGTAGGGTAGTAGAGGGTAGGGTTATACACTGTTAGAGAGGCGGGTAGTAGAGGGTAGGGTAGTAGAGGGTAGGGTTATACACTGTTAGAGAGGCAGGGTAGTAGAGGGTAGGGTTATACACTGTTAGAGAGGCTGGGTAGTAGAGGGTAGGGTTATACACTGTTAGATAGGCATGGTAGTAGAGGGTAGGGTTATATAGACTGTTAGAGAGGCAGGGTAGTAGAGGGTAGGGTTATACACTGTTAGAGAGGCAGGGTAGTAGAGGGTAGGGTTATACACTGTTAGAGAGGCATGGTAGTAGAGGGTAGGGTTATACACTGTTAGAGAGGCAGGGTAGTAGAGGGTAGGGTAGTAGAGGGTAGGGTTATATAGACTGTTAGAGAGGCATGGTAGTAGAGGGTAGGGTTATACACTGTTAGAGAGGCATGGTAGTAGAGGGTAGGGTTATACACTGTTAGAGAGGCATGGTAGTAGAGGGTAGGGTAGTAGAGGGTAGGGTTATACACTGTTAGAGAGGCAGGGTAGTAGATGGTAGGGTAGTAGAGGGTAGGGTTATATAGACTGTTAGAGAGGGAGGGTAGTACAGGGTAGGGTTATACACTGTTAGAGAGGCAGGGTAGTAGAGGGTAGGGTAGTAGAGGGTTGGGTTATATAGACTGTTGGAGAGGCATGGTAGTAGAGGTTAGGGTTATATAGACTGTTAGAGAGGCATGGTAGTAGAGGGTAGGGTAGTAGAGGGTAGGGTTATATAGACTTAGAGAGGCATGGTAGTAGAGGGTAGGGTTATACGCTGTTAGAGAGGCATAGTAGTAGAGGGTAGGGTTATATACTGTTAGAGAGGCATGGTAGTAGAGGGTAGGGTTATAGACTGTTAGAGAGGCATGGTAGTAGAGGGTAGGGTAGTAGAGGGTAGGGTTATACACTGTTAGAGAAGCAGGGTAGTAGAGGGTAGGGTAGTAGAGGGTAGGGTTATACACTGTTAGAGAGGCGGGTAGTAGAGGGTAGGGTAGTAGAGGGTAGGGTTATACACTGTTAGAGAGGCAGGGTAGTAGAGGGTAGGGTTATAGACTGTTAGAGAGGCTGGGTAGTAGAGGGTAGGGTTATACACTGTTAGATAGGCATGGTAGTAGAGGGTAGGGTTATATAGACTGTTAGAGAGGCAGGGTAGTAGAGGGTAGGGTTATACACTGTTAGAGAGGCAGGGTAGTAGAGGGTAGGGTTATACACTGTTAGAGAGGCATGGTAGTAGAGGGTAGGGTTATACACTGTTAGAGAGGCATGGTAGTAGAGGGTAGGGTAGTAGAGGGTAGGGTTATATAGACTGTTAGAGAGGCATGGTAGTAGAGGGTAGGGTTATACACTGTTAGAGAGGCATGGTAGTAGAGGGTAGGGTTATACACTGTTAGAGAGGCATGGTAGTAGAGGGTAGGGTAGTAGAGGGTAGGGTTATACACTGTTAGAGAGGCAGGGTAGTAGATGGTAGGGTAGTAGAGGGTAGGGTTATATAGACTGTTAGAGAGGGAGGGTAGTACAGGGTAGGGTTATACACTGTTAGAGAGGCAGGGTAGTAGAGGGTAGGGTAGTAGAGGGTTGGGTTATATAGACTGTTGGAGAGGCATGGTAGTAGAGGGTAGGGTTATATAGACTGTTAGAGAGGCATGGTAGTAGAGGGTAGGGTAGTAGAGGGTAGGGTTATATAGACTGTTAGAGAGGCATGGTAGTAGAGGGTAGGGTTATACGCTGTTAGAGAGGCATAGTAGTAGAGGGTAGGGTTATATACTGTTAGAGAGGCATGGTAGTAGAGGGTAGGGTTATAGACTGTTAGAGAGGCATGGTAGTAGAGGGTAGGGTTATACACTGTTAGAGACGCAGGGTAGTAGAGGGTAGGGTTATACACTGTTAGAGAGGCATGGTAGTAGAGGGTAGGGTTATAAACTGTTAGAGAGGCATGGTAGTCGAGGGTAGGGTCATATAGACTGTTAGAGAGGCATGGTAGTAGAGGGTAGGGTTATACACTGTTAGAGAGGCATGGTAGTAGAGGGTAGGGTTATACACTGTTAGAGAGGCATGGTAGTAGAGGGTAGGGTAGTAGAGGTTAGAGAGGCATGGTAGTAGTGGGTAGGGTTATACACTTTTAGAGAGGCAGGGTAGTAGAGGGTAGGGTTATATAGACTGTTAGAGAGGCATGGTAGTAGAGGGTAGGGTTATATACTGTTAGAGAGGCAGGGTAGTAGAGGGTAGGGTTATACACTGTTAGAGAGGCATGGTAGTAGAGGGTAGGGTTATACACTGTTAGAGAGGCATGGTAGTAGAGGGTAGGGTAGTAGAGGGTAGGGTTATATAGACTGTTAGAGAGGCAGGGTAGTAGAGGGTAGGGTTATACACTGTTAGAGAGGCAGGGTAGTAGAGGGTAGGGTTATACACTGTTAGAGAGGCATGGTAGTAGAGGGTAGGGTTATACACTGTTAGAGAGGCATGGTAGTAGAGGGTAGGGTAGTAGAGGGTAGGGTTATATAGACTGTTAGAGAGGCATGGTAGTAGAGGGTAGGGTTATACACTGTTAGAGAGGCATGGTAGTAGAGGGTAGGGTTATACACTGTTAGAGAGGCATGGTAGTAGAGGGTAGGGTAGTAGAGGGTAGGGTTATACACTGTTAGAGAGGCAGGGTAGTAGATGGTAGGGTAGTAGAGGGTAGGGTTATATAGACTGTTAGAGAGGGAGGGTAGTACAGGGTAGGGTTATACACTGTTAGAGAGGCAGGGTAGTAGAGGGTAGGGTAGTAGAGGGTTGGGTTATATAGACTGTTGGAGAGGCATGGTAGTAGAGGGTAGGGTTATATAGACTGTTAGAGAGGCATGGTAGTAGAGGGTAGGGTAGTAGAGGGTAGGGTTATATAGACTGTTAGAGAGGCATGGTAGTAGAGGGTAGGGTTATACGCTGTTAGAGAGGCATAGTAGTAGAGGGTAGGGTTATATACTGTTAGAGAGGCATGGTAGTAGAGGGTAGGGTTATAGACTGTTAGAGAGGCATGGTAGTAGAGGGTAGGGTTATACACTGTTAGAGACGCAGGGTAGTAGAGGGTAGGGTTATACACTGTTAGAGAGGCATGGTAGTAGAGGGTAGGGTTATAAACTGTTAGAGAGGCATGGTAGTCGAGGGTAGGGTCATATAGACTGTTAGAGAGGCATGGTAGTAGAGGGTAGGGTTATACACTGTTAGAGAGGCATGGTAGTAGAGGGTAGGGTTATACACTGTTAGAGAGGCATGGTAGTAGAGGGTAGGGTAGTAGAGGTTAGAGAGGCATGGTAGTAGTGGGTAGGGTTATACACTTTTAGAGAGGCAGGGTAGTAGAGGGTAGGGTTATATAGACTGTTAGAGAGGCATGGTAGTAGAGGGTAGGGTTATATACTGTTAGAGAGGCAGGGTAGTAGAGGGTAGGGTTATACACTGTTAGAGAGGCATGGTAGTAGAGGGTAGGGTTATATAGACTGTTAGAGAGGCATGGTAGTAGAGGGTAGGTTAGTAGAGGGTAGGGTTATATAGACTGTTAGAGAGGCATGGTAGTAGAGGGTAGGGTTATACACTGTTAGAGAGGCAGGGTAGTAGATGGTAGGGTAGTAGAGGGTAGGGTTTTATAGACTGTTAGAGAGGCATGGTAGTAGAGGGTAGGGTTATAGACTGTTAGAGAGGCATGGTAGTAGAGGGTAGGGTTATACACTGTTAGAGAGGCATGGTAGTAGAGGGTAGGGTTATACACTGTTAGAGAGGCATGGTAGTAGAGGGTAGGGTTATAGACTGTTAGAGAGGCATGGTAGTAGAGGGTAGGGTTATATAGACTGTTAGAGAGGCATGGTAGTAGAGGGCAGGGTAGTAGAGGGTAGGGTTATATAGACTGTTAGAGAGGCATGGTAGTAGAGGGTAGGGTTATACACTGATAGAGAGGCAGGGTAGTAGAGGGTAGGGTTATAAACTGTTAGAGAGGCAGGGTAGTAGAGGGTAGGGTTATATAGACTGTTAGAGAGGCATGGTAGTAGAGGGCAGGGTAGTAGAGGGTAGGGTTATACACTGTTAGAGAGGCATGGTAGTAGAGGGTAGGGTTATACACTGTTAGAGAGGCATGGTAGTAGAGGGTAGGGTTATACACTGATAGAGAGGAATGGTAGTAGAGGGTAGGGTTATACACTGTTAGAGAGGCAGGGTAGTAGAGGGTAGGGTTATACACTGTTAGAGAGGCATGGTAGTAGAGGGTAGGGTTATACGCTGTTAGAGAGGCATAGTAGTAGAGGGTAGGGTTATATACTGTTAGAGAGGCATGGTAGTAGAGGGTAGGGTTATAGACTGTTAGAGAGGCATGGTAGTAGAGGGTAGGGTTATACACTGTTAGAGACGCAGGGTAGTAGAGGGTAGGGTTATACACTGTTAGAGAGGCATGGTAGTAGAGGGTAGGGTTATAAACTGTTAGAGAGGCATGGTAGTCGAGGGTAGGGTCATATAGACTGTTAGAGAGGCATGGTAGTAGAGGGTAGGGTTATACACTGTTAGAGAGGCATGGTAGTAGAGGGTAGGGTTATACACTGTTAGAGAGGCATGGTAGTAGAGGGTAGGGTAGTAGAGGTTAGAGAGGCATGGTAGTAGTGGGTAGGGTTATACACTTTTAGAGAGGCAGGGTAGTAGAGGGTAGGGTTATATAGACTGTTAGAGAGGCATGGTAGTAGAGGGTAGGGTTATATACTGTTAGAGAGGCAGGGTAGTAGAGGGTAGGGTTATACACTGTTAGAGAGGCATGGTAGTAGAGGGTAGGGTTATACACTGTTAGAGAGGCATGGTAGTAGAGGGTAGGGTAGTAGAGGGTAGGGTTATATAGACTGTTAGAGAGGCAGGGTAGTAGAGGGTAGGGTTATACACTGTTAGAGAGGCAGGGTAGTAGAGGGTAGGGTTATACACTGTTAGAGAGGCATGGTAGTAGAGGGTAGGGTTATACACTGTTAGAGAGGCATGGTAGTAGAGGGTAGGGTAGTAGAGGGTAGGGTTATATAGACTGTTAGAGAGGCATGGTAGTAGAGGGTAGGGTTATACACTGTTAGAGAGGCATGGTAGTAGAGGGTAGGGTTATACACTGTTAGAGAGGCATGGTAGTAGAGGGTAGGGTAGTAGAGGGTAGGGTTATACACTGTTAGAGAGGCAGGGTAGTAGATGGTAGGGTAGTAGAGGGTAGGGTTATATAGACTGTTAGAGAGGGAGGGTAGTACAGGGTAGGGTTATACACTGTTAGAGAGGCAGGGTAGTAGAGGGTAGGGTAGTAGAGGGTTGGGTTATATAGACTGTTGGAGAGGCATGGTAGTAGAGGGTAGGGTTATATAGACTGTTAGAGAGGCATGGTAGTAGAGGGTAGGGTAGTAGAGGGTAGGGTTATATAGACTGTTAGAGAGGCATGGTAGTAGAGGGTAGGGTTATACGCTGTTAGAGAGGCATAGTAGTAGAGGGTAGGGTTATATACTGTTAGAGAGGCATGGTAGTAGAGGGTAGGGTTATAGACTGTTAGAGAGGCATGGTAGTAGAGGGTAGGGTTATACACTGTTAGAGACGCAGGGTAGTAGAGGGTAGGGTTATACACTGTTAGAGAGGCATGGTAGTAGAGGGTAGGGTTATAAACTGTTAGAGAGGCATGGTAGTCGAGGGTAGGGTCATATAGACTGTTAGAGAGGCATGGTAGTAGAGGGTAGGGTTATACACTGTTAGAGAGGCATGGTAGTAGAGGGTAGGGTTATACACTGTTAGAGAGGCATGGTAGTAGAGGGTAGGGTAGTAGAGGTTAGAGAGGCATGGTAGTAGTGGGTAGGGTTATACACTTTTAGAGAGGCAGGGTAGTAGAGGGTAGGGTTATATAGACTGTTAGAGAGGCATGGTAGTAGAGGGTAGGGTTATATACTGTTAGAGAGGCAGGGTAGTAGAGGGTAGGGTTATACACTGTTAGAGAGGCATGGTAGTAGAGGGTAGGGTTATATAGACTGTTAGAGAGGCATGGTAGTAGAGGGTAGGTTAGTAGAGGGTAGGGTTATATAGACTGTTAGAGAGGCATGGTAGTAGAGGGTAGGGTTATACACTGTTAGAGAGGCAGGGTAGTAGATGGTAGGGTAGTAGAGGGTAGGGTTTTATAGACTGTTAGAGAGGCATGGTAGTAGAGGGTAGGGTTATAGACTGTTAGAGAGGCATGGTAGTAGAGGGTAGGGTTATACACTGTTAGAGAGGCATGGTAGTAGAGGGTAGGGTTATACACTTTTAGAGAGGCATGGTAGTAGAGGGTAGGGTTATAGACTGTTAGAGAGGCATGGTAGTAGAGGGTAGGGTTATATAGACTGTTAGAGAGGCATGGTAGTAGAGGGCAGGGTAGTAGAGGGTAGGGTTATATAGACTGTTAGAGAGGCATGGTAGTAGAGGGTAGGGTTATACACTGATAGAGAGGCAGGGTAGTAGAGGGTAGGGTTATAAACTGTTAGAGAGGCAGGGTAGTAGAGGGTAGGGTTATATAGACTGTTAGAGAGGCATGGTAGTAGAGGGCAGGGTAGTAGAGGGTAGGGTTATACACTGTTAGAGAGGCATGGTAGTAGAGGGTAGGGTTATACACTGTTAGAGAGGCATGGTAGTAGAGGGTAGGGTTATACACTGATAGAGAGGAATGGTAGTAGAGGGTAGGGTTATACACTGTTAGAGAGGCAGGGTAGTAGAGGGTAGGGTTATACACTGTTAGAGAGACATGGTAGTAGAGGGTAGGGTAGTAGAGGGTAGGGTTATAGACTGTTAGAGAGGCATGGTAGTAGAGGGTAGGGTTATACACTGTTAGAGAGGCATGGTAGTAGAGGGTAGGGTTATACACTGTTAGAGAGGCAGGGTAGTAGAGGGTAGGGTTATATAGACTGTTAGAGAGGCATTTTAGTAGAGGGTAGGGTTATACACTGTTAGAGAGGCAGGGTAGTAGAGGGTAGGGTAGTAGAGGGTTGGGTTATATAGACTGTTAGAGAGGCATGGTAGTAGAGGGTAGGGCAGTAGAGGGTAGGGTTATATAGACTGTTAGAGAGGCATGGTAGTAGAGGGTAGGGTTATACGCTGTTAGAGAGGCATGGTAGTAGAGGGTAGGGTTATATACTGTTAGAGAGGCATGGTAGTAAAGGGTAGGGTTATACACTGTTAGAGAGGCATGGTAGTAGAGGGTAGGGTTATACACTGTTAGAGACGCAGGGTAGTAGAGGGTAGGGTTATACACTGTTAGAGAGGCAGGGTAGTAGAGGGTAGGGTTATATAGACTGTTAGAGAGGCATGGTAGTAGAGGGTACGGTTATACACTGTTAGAGAGGCATGGTAGTAGAGGGTAGGGTTATACACTGTTAGAGAGGCATGGTAGTAGAGGGTAGGATTATACACTGTTAGAGAGGCATGGTAGTAGAGGGTAGGATTATACACTGTTAGAGAGGCATGGTAGTAGAAGGTAGGGTTATACACTGATAGAGAGGCATGGTAGTAGAGGGTAGGGTTATACACTGTTAGAGAGGCATGGTAGTAGAGGGTAGGGTTATAAACTGTTAGAGAGGCATGGTAGTAGAGGGTAGGGTTATATAGACTGTTAGAGAGGCATGGTAGTAGAGGGTAGGGTTATACACTGTTAGAGAGGCATGGTAGTAGAGGGTAGGATTATACACTGTTAGAGAGGCATGGTAGTAGAGGGTAGGGTAGTAGAGGTTAGAGAGGCAGGGTAGTAGAGGGTAGGGTTATATAGACTGTTAGAGAGGCATGGTAGTAGAGGGTAGGGTAGTAGAGGGTAGGGTTATATAGACTGTTAGAGAGGCATGGTAGTAGAGGGTAGGGTTATACACTGTTAGAGAGGCATGGTAGTAGAGGGTAGGGTTATATAGACTGTTAGAGAGGCATGGTAGTAGAGGGTAGGGTTATACACTGTTAGAGAGGCATGGTAGTAGAGGGTAGGGTTATACACTGTTAGAGAGGCATGGTAGTAGAGGGTAGGGTTATACACTGATAGAGAGGCATGGTAGTAGAGGGTAGGGTAGTAGAGGGTAGGGTTATACACTGTTAGAGAGACATGGTAGTAGAGGGTAGGGTAGTAGAGGGTAGGGTTATAAACTGTTAGAGAGGCATGGTAGTAGAGGGTAGGGTTATATAGACTGTTAGAGAGGCATGGTAGTAGAGGGTAGGGTTATACACTTTTAGAGAGGCATGGTAGTAGAGGGTAGGGTTATACACTGTTAGAGAGGCATGGTAGTAGAGGGTAGGGTTATACACTGTTGGAGAGGCATGGTAGTAGAGGGTAGGGTAGTAGAGGTTAGAGAGGCATGGTAGTAGTGGGTAGGGTTATACACTTTTAGAGAGGCAGGGTAGTAGAGGGTAGGGTTATACACTGATAGAGAGGCAGGGTAGTAGATGGTAGGGTAGTAGCGGGTAGGGTTATATAGACTGTTAGAGAGGCATGGTAGTAGAGGGTAGGGTTATACACTGTTAGAGAGGCATGGTAGTAGAGGGTAGGGTTATACACTGTTAGAGAGGCAGGGTAGTAGATGGTAGGGTAGTAGAGGGTAGGGTTATATAGACTGTTAGAGAGGCATGGTAGTAGAGGGTAGGGTTATACACTGTTAGAGAGGCATGGTTGTAGAGGGTAGGGTAGTAGAGGGTAGGGTTATACACTGTTAGAGAGGCATGGTAGTAGAGGGTAGGGTTATATAGACTGTTAGAGAGGCATGGTAGTAGAGGGTAGGGTTATACACTGTTAGAGAGGCAGGGTAGTAGATGGTAGGGTAGTAGAGGGTAGGGTTATATAGACTGTTAGAGAGGCATGGCAGTAGAGGGTAGGGTTATACACTGTTAGAGAGGCATGGTAGTAGAGGGTAGGGTTATATACTGTTAGAGAGGCATGGTAGTAGAGGGTAGGGTAGTAGAGGGTAGGGTTATATAGACTGTTAGAGAGGCATGGTAGTAGAGGGTAGGGTTATACACTGTTAGAGACGCAGGGTAGTAGAGGGTAGGGTTATACACTGAGGGTAGGGTTATACACTGTTAGAGAGGCATGGTAGTAGAGGGTAGGGTAGTAGAGGGTAGAGAGGCATGGTAGTAGTGGGTAGGGTAGTAGAGGTTAGAGAGGCATGGTAGTAGAGGGTAGGGTTATACACTGTTAGAGAGGCAGGGTAGTAGAGGGTAGGGTTATATCGACTGTTAGAGAGGCATGGTAGTAGAGGGTAGGGTAGTAGAGGGTAGGGTAGTAGAGGGTAGGGTAGTAGAGGGTAGGGTAGTAGAGGTTAGAGAGGCATGGTAGTAGAGGGTAGGGTAGTAGAGGGTAGGGTTACACACTGTTAGAGAGGCATGGTAGTAGAGGGTAGGGTTATACACTGTTAGAGAGGCATGGTAGTAGAGGGTAGGGTTATACACTGATAGAGAGGCATGGTAGTAGAGGGTAGGGTTATACACTGATAGAGAGGCATGGTAGTAGAGGGTAGGGTAGTAGAGGGTAGGGTTATATAGACTGTTAGAGAGGCATGGTAGTAGAGGGTAGGGTAGTAGAGGGTAGGGTTATACACTGTTAGATCGGCATGGTAGTAGAGGGTAGGGTTATACACTGTTAGAGACGCAGGGTAGTAGAGGGTAGGGTAGTAGAGGGTAGGGTTATACACTGTTAGAGAGACATGGTAGTAGAGGGTAGGGTAGTAGAGGGTAGGGTTATATAGACTGTTAGAGAGGCATGGTAGTAGAGGGTAGGGTAGTAGAGGGTAGGGTTATATAGACTGTTAGAGAGGCATGGTAGTAGAGGGTAGGTTTATATAGACTGTTAGAGAGACATGGTAGTAGAGGGTAGGGTAATACACTGTTAGAGAGGCATGGTAGTAGAGGGTAGGGTTATACACTGTTAGAGAGGCATGGTAGTAGAGGGTAGGGCTATACACTGTTAGAGAGGCATGGTAGTAGAGGGTAGGGTTATAGACTGTTAGAGAGGCATGGTAGTAGAGGGTAGGGTTATACACTGTTAGAGAGGCATGGTAGTAGAGGGTAGGGTTATACACTGTTAGAGAGGCATGGTAGTAGAGGGTAGGGTTATACACTGTTAGAGAGGCAGGGTAGTAGAGGGTAGGGTTATACACTGTTAGAGAGGCAGGGTAGTAGAGGGTAGGGTAGTAGAGGTTAGGGTTATATAGACTGTTAGAGAGGCATGGTAGTAGAGGGTAGGGTAGTAGAGGGTAGGGTTATATAGACTGTTAGAGAGAAATGGTAGTAGAGGGTAGGGTTATATAGACTGTTAGAGAGACATGGTAGTAGAGGGTAGGGTTATAGACTGTTAGAGAGGCATGGTAGTAGAGGGTAGGGTTATACACTGTTAGAGAGGCATGGTAGTAGAGGGTAGGGTTATACACTGTTAGAGAGGCATGGTAGTAGAGGGTAGGGTTATACACTGTTAGAGAGACATGGTAGTAGAGGGTAGGGTTATACACTGTTAGAGAGGCAGGGTAGTAGAGGGTAGGGTTATATAGACTGTTAGAGAGGCAGGGTAGTAGAGGGTAGGGTTATACACTGTTAGAGAGGCATGGTAGTAGAGGGTAGGGTTATACACTGATAGAGAGGCATGGTAGTAGAGGGTAGGGTTATACACTGTTAGAGAGGCAGGGTAGTAGAGGGTAGGGTAGTAGAGGGTAGGGTTATACACTGTTAGAGAGACATGGTAGTAGAGGGTAGGGTAGTAGAGGGTAGGGTTATATAGACTGTTAGAGAGGCATGGTAGTAGAGGGTAGGGTTATATACACTGATAGAGAGGCATGGTAGTAGAGGGTAGGGTAGTAGAGGGTAGGGTTATACACTGTTAGATAGGCAGGGTAGTAGAGGGTAGGGTTATACACTGTTAGAGAGGCAGGGTAGTAGAGGGTAGGGTAGTAGCGGGTAGGGTTATACACTGTTAGAGAGACATGGTAGTAGAGGGTAGGGTAGTAGAGGGTAGGGTTATATAGACTGTTAGAGAGGCATGGTAGTAGAGGGTAGGGTTATATAGACTGTTAGAGAGACATGGTAGTAGAGGGGTAGGGTTATAACACTGTTAGAGAGGCATGGTAGTAGAGGGTAGGGTTATACACTGTTAGAGAGGCATGGTAGTAGAGGGTAGGGTTTATACACTGTGAGAGAGGCATGGTAGTAGAGGGTAGGGTTATAGACCTGTTAGAGAGGCATGGTAGTAGAGGGTAGGGTTATAACACTGTTAGAGAGGCATGGTAGTAGAGGTGTAGGGTTATACACTGTTAGGAGGCATGGATAGAGGGTAGGGTTATACACTGTTAGAGAGGCATGGTAGTAGATGTAGGTTATACACTGTTAGAGGCAGGGTAGTAGAGGGTAGGGTAGTAGAGGTAGGGTAGATGAGGGTAGGGTTATACACTGTTAGAGAGGCAGGGTAGTAGAGGGTAGGTATATAGACTGTTAGAGAGGCATGTAGTAGAGGGTAGGGTATACATTGTTAGAGAGGCAGGGTAGTAGAGGGTAGGGTTATACACTGTTAGATAGGCAGGGTAGTAGAGGTAGGGTAGTCGAGGGTAGGGTTATATACACTGTTAGAGAGACATGGTAGTAGAGGGTAGGGTTATACACTGTTAGAGAGGCATGGTGTAGAGGGTAGGGTTATACACTGTTAGAGAGGCATGGTGTAGAGGGTAGGGTTATACACTGTTAGATGGCATGGTAGTAGAAGGGTAGGGTTATAGACTGTTAGAGAGGCATGGTAGTAGAGGGTAGGGTTATACACTGTTAGAAGGCATGGTAGTAGAGGGTAGGGTTATACCTGTTAGAGAGGCATGGTAGTAGAGGGTAGGGTTATACACTGTTAGAGAGACATGGTAGTAGAGGTAGGGTAGTAGAGGGTAGGTTATATAGACTGTTAGAGAGGCATGGTAGTAGAGGGTAGGGTTTATAGACTGTTAGAGAGGCATGGTGTTAGATAGGGTAGGGTTATACACGTTATAGAGAGTGCAGGGTAGTAGAGGGTAGGGTTATATAGACTGTTAGAGGGAGGCAGGGTAGTAGAGGGTAGGGTTATACACTGTTAGAGAGGCAGGGTATAGAGGGGTAGGGTTATATAGACTGTTAGAGAGGCAGGGTAGTAGAGGTAGGGTTATACACTGTTAGAGAGGCATGGTAGTAGAGGGTAGGGTTTATACACTGTTAGAGAGGCATGGTAGTAGAGGGTAGGGTTATACACTGTTAGAGAGGCATGGTAGTAGAGGGTAGGGTTATAACTGTTAGAGAGGCATGGTAGTAGAGGGTAGGGTTATACACTGTTAGAGAGGCATGGTAGTACAGGGTAGGTTATACACTGTTAGAGAGGCAGGGTAGTAGAGGGTAGGTAGTAGAGGGTAGGGTAGAGGTAGTGTATAGGGTTATACCCTGTTAGAGAG
>NC_042973.1:5264137-5296952 GCF_901001165.1 Salmo trutta | reverse complement strand
GTTAGGTTCTATACGCTGTTAGAGAGGCATGGTAGTAGAGGTAGGGTTATATACTGTTAGAGAGGCATGGTAGTAAAGGGTAGGTTATACACTGTTAGAGAGGCATGGTAGTAGAGGTAGGGTTATACACTGTTTAGAGACGCAGGGTAGTAGAGGGTAGGTTATACACTGTTCGAGAGGCAAGGGTAGTAGAGGGTAGGGTATATAACTGTTTAGAGAGGCATGGTATAGAGGGTACGGTTTATACACTGTTAGAGAGGCATGGTAGTAGAGGGTAGGGTTATACACTGTTAGAGAGGCATGGTAGTAGAGGGTAGGATTATACACTGTTAGAGAGGCATGGTAGTAGAGGGTAGGATTATACACTGTTTAGAGAGGCATGGTAGTAAAGGTAGGGTTATACACTGATAGAGGCATGGTATAGAGGGTAGGGTTATACACTGTTAGAGAGGCATGGTAGTAGAGGGTAGGGTTTACTGTTAGAGAGGCATGGTAGTAGAGGGTATGGTTATATAGACTGTTAAGAGGCATGGTAGTAGAGGGTTAGGGTTAACACTGTTAGAGAGGCATGGTAGTAAGGGTAGGATTATCACTGTTAGAGAGGCATGGTAGTAGAGGGTAGTAGTAGGTTAGAGAGGCAGGTAGTAGAGGTAGGGTTATATAGACTGTTAGAGAGGCATGGTAGTAGAGGTAGGGTAGTAGAGGGTAGGGTTATATAGACTGTTAGAGAGGCATGGTGTAGAGGGTAGGGTTATACACTGTTAGAGGAGGCATGGTAGTAGAGGGTAGGGTTATATAGACTGTTAGAGAGGCATGGTAGTATAGGTAGGGTTATACACTGTTAGAGAGGCATGGTAGTATAGGGTGTTATACACTGTTAGAGAGGCATTGTATAGAGGTAGGGGTTATACCCTGATAGAGAGGCATGGTAGTAAGAGGGTAGGGTAGTAGAGGGTAGGGTTATACACTGTTAGAGAGACATGGTAGTAAGGTAGGGTAGTAGAGGGTAGGGTTATAAACTGTTAGAGAGGCATGGTAGTAGAGGGTAGGGTTATATAGACTGTTAGAGAGGCATGGTAGTAGAGGGTAGGGTTATATACACTTTTAGAGAGGCATGTAGTAGAGGGTAGGGTTATACACTGTTAGAGAGGCATGGTAGTAGAGGGTAGGGTTATACACTGTTGGAAGGCATGGTAGTAGAGGGTAGGGTAGTAGAGGTTAGAGGCATGGTAGTAGTGGGTAGGGTTATACACTTTTAGAGAGGCAGGGTAGTAGAGGGTAGGTTATACACTGATAAGAGGCAGGTAGTAGATGGTGGTAGTACGGGTAGGGTTATATAGACTGTTAGAGAGGCATGGTATCAGAGGTAGGGTTATACACTGTTAGAGAGGCATGGTAGTAGGGGTAAGGGTTATACACTGTTGAGAGGCAGGGTAGTATGGTAGGGTAGTAGAGGGTAGGGTTATATAGACTGTTAGAGAGGCATGGTATAGAGGGTAGGGTTATCACTGTTAGAGAGGCATGGTTGTAGAGGGTAGGGTAGTAGAGGGTAGGGTTTATACACTGTAGAGAGGCATGGTAGTAGAGGGTAGGGTTATATAGACGTTAGAGAGGCATGGTAGTAGAGGGTAGGGTTATACACTGTTAGAGAGGTGCAGTGGTATAGAGTAGGGTAGTAGAGGGTAGGGTTATATAGACTGTTAGAGAGGCATGGCAGTAGAGGGTAGGGTTATACACTGTTAGAGAGGCATGGTAGTAGAGGGTTGTTCTATACTGTTAAGAGGCATGGTAGTAGAGGGTAGGGTAGTAGAGGGTAGGGTTATATAGACTGTTAGAGAGGCATGGTAGTAGAGGGTAGGGTTACACTGTTAGAGACCAGGTAGTAGAGGTAGGGTTAGACACTGAGGGTAGGGTTACACTGTTAGAGAGGCATGGTAGTAGAGGGTAGGGTAGTAGAGGGTAGAGAGGCATGGGTAGTAGTGGGTAGGGTAGTAGAGGTTAGAGAGGCATGGTAGTAGAGGGTAGGGTTATACACTGTTAGAGAGGCAGGGTAGTAGAGGGTAGGGTATATCGACTGTTAGAGAGGCATGGTAGTAGAGGGTAGGGTAGTAGAGGGTAGGGTAGTAGAGGGTAGGGTAGTAGAGGGTAGGGTAGTAGAGGTTAGAGAGGCATGGTAGTAGAGGGTAGGGTAGTAGAGGGTAGGGTTACACACTGTTAGGCATGGTAGTAGAGGGTAGGGTTATACACTGTTAGAGAGGCATGGTAGTAGAGGTAGGGTTTACACTGATAGAGAGGCATGGTAGTAGGGGTAGGGTTATCACTGATAGAGAGGCATGGTATAGAGGGTAGGTAGTAAGGGTAGGGTTATATAGACTGTAGAGAGGCATGGTAGTAGAGGGTAGGGTAGTAGAGGGTTTATACACTGTTAGATCGGCATGGTAGTAGAGGGTAGGGTTATACACTGTTAGAGACGCAGGGTAGTAGAGGTAGGGTAGTAGAGGGTAGGGTTATACACTGTTAGAGAGACATGGTAGTAGAGGTAGGTAGTAGAGGGTAGGGTTATATAGACTGTTATAGAGGCATGTAGTAGAAGGTAGGGTATAGAGGTAGGGTTATAGACTGTTAGAGAGGCATGGTAGTAGAGGGTAGGTTTATATAGACTGTTAGAGAGACATGGTAGTAGATAGGGTAATACACTGTTAGAGAGGCATGGTAGATAGAGGGTAGGGTTATACACTGTTAGAGAGGCATGGTATAGAGGGTAGGGTTTTATACACTGTTAGAGAGGCATGGTAGTAGAGGGTTAGGTTATACACTGTTAGAGAGGCGGGTAGTAGAGGGTTAGGGTTATACAACGGTTAGAGAGGCAGGGTTTGGTCGTTAGAGGGTATGGTAGTAGAGGTTAGGGTTATATATAGACTGTAGATAGGCATGGTAGTAGAGGGAGGTATAGTAGAGGGTAGGGTTATATAGACTGTGTTAGGAGAGATGGTAGTAGAGGGTAGGGTTATATAGACGTTAGAGAGACATGGTAGTAGGGGTTAGGTTATAGACTGTTAGAGATGCCATGGTAGTAGAGGGTAGGGTTATACCCTGTTAGAGAGGGCATGGTAGTAGAGGAGGGTTATACACTGTTAGAGAGCATGGTAGTAGGGGGTTTTAGGGTTTTTTACACACGGTTAGAGAGACATGGTAGTAGAGGGTAGGGTTTATAACACTGTTAGAGAGGCAGGGTTAGTAGGAGGGTAGGGTTCTTAGACTGTTAGAGAGGCAGGGTAGTAAGCCAGGGTAGGGTAGGGTTATACACTGTTAGAGAGGCATGGTAGTAGAGGGTAGGGTTATACACTGATAGAGAGGATGGTAGTAGAGGGTAGGGTTATACACTGTTAGAGAGGCCAGGGTAGTAGAGGGTAGGGTAGTAGAGGGTTAGGGTTATACACTGTTAGAGAGACATGGTAGTAGAGGGTAGGGTAGTAGAGGGTAGGGTTATATAGACTGTTAGAGAGGCATGGTAGTAGAGGGTAGGGTTATATACACTGTTAGAGAGGCATGGTAGTAGAGGGTAGGGTAGTAGAGGGTAGGGTTATACACTGTTAGATAGGCAGGGTAGTAGAGGGTAGGGTTATACACTGTTAGAGAGGCAGGGTAGTAGAGGGTAGGGTAGTAGAGGGTAGGGTTATACACTGTTAGAGAGACATGGTAGTAGAGGGTAGGGTAGTAGAGGGTAGGGTTATATAGACTGTTAGAGAGGCATGGTAGTAGAGGGTAGGGTTATATAGACTGTTAGAGAGACATGGTAGTAGAGGGTAGGGTTATACACTGTTAGAGAGGCATGGTAGTAGAGGGTAGGGTTATACACTGTTAGAGAGGCATGGTAGTAGAGGGTAGGGTTATACACTGTTAGAGAGGCATGGTAGTAGAGGGTAGGGTTATAGACTGTTAGAGAGGCATGGTAGTAGAGGGTAGGGTTATACACTGTTAGAGAGGCATGGTAGTAGAGGGTAGGGTTATACACTGTTAGAGAGGCATGGTAGTAGAGGGTAGGGTTATACACTGTTAGAGAGGCATGGTAGTAGAGGGTAGGGTTATACACTGTTAGAGAGGCAGGGTAGTAGAGGGTAGGGTAGTAGAGGGTAGGGTAGATGAGGGTAGGGTTATACACTGTTAGAGAGGCAGGGTAGTAGAGGGTAGGGTATATAGACTGTTAGAGAGGCATGGTAGTAGAGGGTAGGGTTATACATTGTTAGAGAGGCAGGGTAGTAGAGGGTAGGGTTATACACTGTTAGAGAGGCAGGGTAGTAGAGGGTAGGGTAGTAGAGGGTAGGGTTATATACACTGTTAGAGAGACATGGTAGTAGAGGGTAGGGTTATACACTGTTAGAGAGGCATGGTAGTAGAGGGTAGGGTTATACACTGTTAGAGAGGCATGGTAGTAGAGGGTAGGGTTATACACTGTTAGAGAGGCATGGTAGTAGAGGGTAGGGTTATAGACTGTAGAGAGGCATGGTAGTAGAGGGTAGGGTTTATACACTGTTAGAGAGGCATGGTAGTAGAGGGTAGGGTTATACACTGTTAGAGAGGCATGGTAGTAGAGGGTAGGGTTATACACTGTTAGAGAGACATGGTAGTAGAGGGTAGGGTAGTAGAGGGTAGGGTTATATAGACTGTTAGAGAGGCATGGTAGTAGAGGGTAGGGTTATATAGACTGTTAGAGAGGCATGGTAGTAGAGGGTAGGGTTATACACTGTTAGAGAGGCAGGGTAGTAGAGGGTAGGGTTATATAGACTGTTAGAGAGGCAGGGTAGTAGAGGGTAGGGTTATACACTGTTAGAGAGGCAGGGTAGTAGAGGGTAGGGTTATATAGACTGTTAGAGAGGCAGGGTAGTAGAGGGTAGGGTTATACACTGTTAGAGAGGCATGGTAGTAGAGGGTAGGGTTATACACTGTTAGAGAGGCATGGTAGTAGAGGGTAGGGTTATACACTGTTAGAGAGGCATGGTAGTAGAGGGTAGGGTTATACACTGTTAGAGAGGCATGGTAGTAGAGGGTAGGGTTATACACTGTTAGAGAGGCATGGTAGTACAGGGTAGGGTTATACACTGTTAGAGAGGCAGGGTAGTAGAGGGTAGGGTAGTAGAGGGTAGGGTAGATGAGGGTAGGGTTATACACTGTTAGAGAGGCAGGGTAGTAGAGGGTAGGGTTATATAGACTGTTAGAGAGGCATGGTAGTAGAGGGTAGGGTTATACATTGTTAGAGAGGCAGGGTAGTAGAGGGTAGGGTTATACACTGTTAGAGAGGCAGGGTAGTAGAGGGTAGGGTAGTAGAAGGTAGGGTAGTAGAGGGTAGGGTTATATACACTGATAGAGAGGCATGGTAGTAGAGGGTAGGGTTATACACTGTTAGAGAGGCAGGGTAGTAGAGGGTAGGGTTATACACTGTTAGAGAGGCAGGGTAGTAGAGGGTAGGGTAGTAGAGGTTAGAGAGGCATGGTAGTAGAGGGTAGGGTTATACACTTTTAGAGAGGCATGGTAGTAGAGGGTAGGGTTATACACTGTTAGAGAGGCATGGTAGTAGAGGGTAGGGTAGTAGAGGGTAGGGTTATACACTGTTAGAGAGGCATGGTAGTAGAGGGTAGGGTTATACACTGTTAGAGAGGCATGGAATTAGAGGGTAGGGTAGTAGAGGTTAGAGAGGCATGGTAGTAGAGGTTAGGGTTATACACTTTTAGAGAGGCAGGGTAGTAGAGGGTAGGGTTATATAGACTGTTAGAGAGGCATGGTAGTAGAGGGTAGGGTTATACACTGTTAGAGAGGCATGGTAGTAGAGGGTAGGGTTATACACTGTTAGAGAGGCATGGTAGTAGAAGGTAGGGTTATACACTGTTAGAGAGGCATGGTAGTAGAGGGTAGGGTAGTAGAGGGTAGGGTTATATAGACTGTTAGAGAGGCATGGTAGTAGAGGGTAGGGTTATACACTGTTAGAGAGGCAGGGTAGTAGAGGGTAGGGTTATACACTGTTAGAGAGGCATTGTAGTAGAGGGTAGGGTTATACACTGTTAGAGAGGCATGGTAGTAGAGGGTAGGGTTATACACTGATAGAGAGGCATGGTAGTAGAGGGTAGGGTTATACACTGTTAGAGAGGCATGGTAGTAGAGGGTAGGGTTATACACTGTTAGAGAGGCATGGTAGTAGAGGGTAGGGTTATATACACTGTTAGATAGGCAGGGTAGTAGAGGGTAGGGTTATATAGACTGTTAGAGAGGCAGGGTATAGAGGTTTGGTTTGCTTGATATTTGTTTACTTATCATTTTATTCAAAGCATCGCCTATACAGTTCAAGTCGGAAGTTTACAAACACTTAGCTTGTAGTCATTCAAATCAAATCAAATCAAATCAAATTTATTTATATAGCCCTTCGTACATCAGCTGAAATCTCAAAGTGCTGTACAGAAACCCAGCCTAAAACCCCAAACAGCAAGCAATGCATGTGAAAGAAGCACGGTGGCTGGGAAAAACTCCCTAGGAAAAACTCCTGAGAAAGGCCAAAAACCTAGGAAGAAACCTAGAGAGGAACCAGGCTATGAGGGGTGGCCAGTCCTCTTCTGGCTGTGCCGGGTGGATATTATAACAGAACATGGTGAAGATGTTAAAATGTTCGTAAATGACCAGCATGGTCAAATAATAATAATCATAGTAATTGTCGAGGGTGCAACAAGCACGTCCGGTGAACAGGTCAGGGTTCCGTAGCCGCAGGCAGAACAGTTGAAACTGGAGCAGCAGCATGGCCAGGTGGACTGGGGACAGCAAGGAGTCATCATGCCAGGTAGTCCTAGGGCTCAGGTCCTCCGAGAGAAAGAAAGAAAGAAAGAAAGAAAGAAAGAAAGAGAGAATTAGAGAGAATTAGAGAGAGCATATTTACATTCACACAGGACACCGGATAAGACAAGAGAATACTCCAGATGTAACAGACTGACCCTAGCCCCCCGACACATAAACTACTGCAGCATAAATACTGGAGGCTGAGACAGGAGGGATCAGAAGACACTGTGGCCCCATCCGATGATACCCCCGGACAGGGCCAAACAGGCAGGATATAACCCCACCCACTTTGCCAAAGCACAGCCCCCACACCACTAGAGGGATATCTACAACCACCAACTTACCGTCCAAAGACAAGGCCGAGTATAGCCCACAAAGATGTCCGCCACGGCACAACCCAAGGGGGGGGCGCCAACCCAGACAGGAAGACCACGTCAGTGGCTCAACCTACTCAAGTGACGCACCCCTCCCATGGACGGCATGGAAGAACACCAGTAAGTCAGTGACTCAGCCCCTGTAAAAGGGTTAGAGGCAGAGAATCCCAGTGGGAAGAGGGGAACCGACAAGGCAGAGACAGCAAGGGCGGTTCGTTGCTCCAGCCTTTCCGTTCACCTTCACACTCCTGGGCCAGACTATACTTAATCATAGGACCTACTGAAGAGATAAGTCTTCAGTAAAGACTTAAAGGTTGAGACTGAGTCTGCGTCTCTCACATGGGTAGGCAGACCATTCCATAAAAATGGAGCTCTATAGGAGAAAGCCCTACCTCCAGCCGTTTGCTTAGAAATTCTAGGGACAATTAGGAGGCCTGCGTCTTGTGACCGTAGCGTACGTGTAGGTATGTACGGCAGGACCAAATCGGAAAGATAGGTAGGAGCAAGCCCATGTAATGCTTTGTAGGTTAGCAGTAAAACCTTGAAATCAGCCCTTGCCTTAACAGGAAGCCAGTGTAGGGAAGCTAGCACTGGAGTAATATGATCAAATTTTTTGGTTCTAGTCAGGATTCTAGCAGCCGTATTTAGCACTAACTGAAGTTTGTTTAGTGCTTTATCCGGGTAGCCGGAAAGTAGAGCATTGCAGTAGTCGAGCCTAGAAGTAACAAAAGCATGGATTAATTTTTCTGCGTCATTTTTGGACAGAAAGTTTCTGATTTTTGCAATGTTACGTAGATGGAAAAAAGCTGTCCTTGAAGCAGTCTTGATATGTTCTTCAAAAGAGAGATCAGGGTCCAGAGTAACGCCGAGGTCCTTCACAGTTTTATTTGAGACGACTGTACAACCATCCAGATTAATTGTCAGATTCAACAGAAGATCTCTTTGTTTCTTGTGACCTAGGACAAGCATCTCTGTTTTGTCCGAGTTTAAAAGTAGAAAATTTGCAGCCATCCACTTCCTTATGTCTGAAACACAGGCTTCTAGCGAGAGCAATTTTGGGGCTTCACCATGTTTCATTGAAATGTACAGCTGTGTGTCGTCCGCATAGCAGTGAAATTTAACATTATGTTTTCGAATGACATCCCCAAGAGGTAAAATATATAGTGAAAACAATAGTGGTCCTAGAATGGAACCTTGAGGAACACCGAAATTTACAATTGATTTGTCAGAGGACGAACCATTCACAGAGACAAACTGATATCTTTCCGACAGATAAGATCTAAACCAGGCCAGAACTTGTCCATGTAGACCAATTTGGGTTTCCAATCTCTCCAAAAGAATGTGGTGATCGATGGTATCAAAAGCGGCACTAAGATCTAGGAGCATGAGGACAGATGCAGAGCCTCGGTCTGACGTCATTAAAAGGTCATTTACCACCTTCACAAGTGCAGTCTCAGTGCTATGATGGGGTCTAAAACCAGACTGAAGCGTTTCGTATACATTGTTTGTCTTCAGGAAGGCAGTGAGTTGCTGCGCAACAACTTTTTCTAAAATTTTTGAGAGGAATGGAAGATTCGATATAGGCCGATAGTTTTTTATAATTTCTGGGTCAAGATTCGGCTTTTTCAAGAGAGGCTTTATTACTGCCACTTTTAGTGAGCTTGGTACACATCCGGTGGATAGAGAGCCGTTTATTATGTTCAACATAGGAGGGCCAAGCACAGGAAGCAGCTCTTTCAGTAGTTTAGTTGGAATAGGGTCCAGTATGCAGCTTGAGGGTTTGGAGGCCATGATTATTTTCATCATTGTGTCAAGAGATATAGTACTAAAACACTTTAGTATCTCCCTTGAGCCAAGGTCCTGGCAGAGTTGTGCAGACTCTGGACAATGAAGCCCTGGAATCATTAAAGCTCGTATTTCAACCACTCCACACATTTCTTGTTAACAAACTATAGTTTTGGCAAGTCGGTTAGGACATCTACTTTGTGCATGACACAAGTCATTTTTCCAACAATTGTTTACAGACAGATTATTTCACTTATAATTCAATGTATCACAATTCCAGTGGGTCAGAAGTTTACATACACTAAGGTGACTGTGCCTTTAAACAGCTTGAAAAATTCCAGAAAATGATGTCATGGCTTTAGAAGCTTCTGATAGGCTAATTGACATCATTTGAGTCATTTGGAGGTGTACCTGTGGATGTATTACCAGGCCTACCTTCAAACTCAGTGCCTCTTTGCTTGACATCATGGAAAAATCAAAAGAAATCAGCCAAGACCTCAGAAAAAAATTGTTGACCTCCACAAGTCTGGTTCATCCTTGGGAGCAATTTCCAGACGCCTGAAGGTTCCACGTTCATCTGTACAAACAATAGTACGCAAGTATAAACACCATGGGAGATCGCAGCCGTCATACCGCTCAGGAAGGAGACGCGTTCTGTCTCCTGGAGATGAACGTACTGCAAATCAATCCCAAAACAACAGCAAAGGACCTTGTGAAGATGCTGGAGGAAACAGGTACAAAAGTATCTATATCCACAGTAATACAAGTCCTATATCGACATAACCTGAAAGGCCGCTCAGCAAGGAAGAAGCCACTGCTCCAAAACCGCCATAAAAAAGCCAGACTACAGTTTGCAACTGCACATGGGGACAAATATCGTACTTTTTGGAGAAATGTCCTCTGGTCTGATGAAACAAAAATAGAACTGTTTGGCCATAATGACCATTGTTATGTTTGGAGGAAAAAGGGAGAGGCTTGCAAGCCGAAGCTTACCATCCCAACCGTGAAGCACGGGGGTGGCAGTATCATGTTGTGGAGGTGCTTTGCTACAGGAAGTACTGGTGCACTTCACAAAATAGATGGCATCACGAGGAATTACAATTATGTGGATATATTGAAGCATCATCTCAAGACATCAGTCAGGAAGTTATAGCTTGGTCGCAAATGGGTCTTCCAAATGGACAATGAACCCAAGCATACTTCCAAAGTTGTGGACAACAAAGTCAAGGTATTGGAGTGGCCATCACAAAGCCCTGATTTTTTTATTTTATTTTATTTATTTCACCTTTATTTAACCAGGTAGGCATATCTCAATCCTATAGAACATTTGTGGGCAGAACTGAAAAAGCGTGTATGAGCAAGGAGGCCTACAAACCTGACTCAGTTACACCAGCTCTGTCAGGAGAAATGGGCCAAAACATATTGTGGGAAACTTGTGGAAGGCTACCTGAAACATTTGACACAAGTTAAGCAATTTAAAGGCAATGCTACCAAATACTAATTGAGCGTATGTAAACGTCTGACCCAATGGGAATGTGATGAAAGAAATAAAACCTGAAGTAAATCATTCTCTCTACTATTATTCTGACATTTCACATTTTTTAAATAAAGTGGTGATCCTAACTAACCTAAGACAGAGAATTTTTACTAGGATTAAATGTCAGGAATTGTGAAAAACTGAGTTTAAATATATTTGGCTAAGGTTTATGTTGACTTCTGACTTCAACTGTACATGTCAAGAGCATACAGGTAGAACATTGTAGAAATGCTAATTCATAGCGTAAAGGTTCAACAGCAGTGGAGAAACGCTAATTCATAGCTTAAAGGTTCACCCGCAGTGGAGAAACGCTAATTCATAGCGTAAAGGTACACCAGCAGTGGAGAAACACTAATTCATAGTTTAAAGGTACAACGGCAGTGTAGCAGATCTGCAATTTGTCAATTGATCTCATTAAAATAACTAGAATATATGACTACACAGCTACAGTGATGCGCATCAGGGTCATGGTCTACCATTGACATCAATGAACGATTTCTGAGTAAACCAGATAAATTCACCTCTGAAACGGGCCTTTGGAGTATTGGTTTCCTCTTGCACCTTGAGCGTATGCATTGGGACAGGTTGAGAGAGAGAAAGCACACAGAAATGCACCCACAAAGATCATGCAGAATGGTCACTGCATCTAGCCTGGTCCCTACATCTAGCCTGGTCCCCACATCTAGCCTGGTACCCACATCTAGCCTGGTCACCACATCTAGCCTGGTCCCCACATCTAGCCTGGTACCCACATCTAGCCTGGTCACCACATCTAGCTTGGTCCCCACATCTAGCCCGGTCCCCACATCTAGCCCGGTCCCCACATCTAGCCTGGTCCCCACATCTAGCCTGGTCCTCACATCTAGCCTGGTCCCCACATCTAGCCTGGTCCCCACATCTAGCCTGGTTCCCACATCTAGCCTGGTCCCCACATCTAGCCTGGTCCCCACATCTAGCCTGGTCCCCACATCTAGCCTGGTTCCTACATCTAGCCTGGTCCGCACATCTAGCCTGGTCCCCACATCTAGCCTGGTCCCCACATCTAGCCTGGTTCCCACATCTAGCCAGGTCCGCACATCTAGCCTGGTCCCCACATCTAGCCTGGTCCTCACATCTAGCCTGGTCCCCACATCTAGCCTGGTCCCCACATCTAGCCTGGTTCCCACATCTAGCCTGGTCCCCACATCTAGCCTGGTCCCCACATCTAGCCTGGTTCCCACATCTAGCCTGGTCCCCACATCTAGCCTGGTCCCCACATCTAGCCCGGTACCCACATCTAGCCCGGTTCCCACATCTAGCCCGGTCCCCACATCTAGCCTGGTCCCCACATCTAGCCTGGTCCTCACATCTAGCCTGGTCCCCACATCTAGCCTTGTCCCCACATCTAGCCTGGTTCCCACATCTAGCCTTGTCCCACATTCTGTATCTAGACTACATGGCTATTAACAAAAGATAACTGTGCTGGCTGAACACCATCTGTGGCTAAAAAAGGGCCCCTTCATAATATATTTACTTTTCCATTTATATTCAAAACTTGTCCACTAATTCACCTAAAGTCTGATTTCAATCACACTTTCCATAATGAAATAACAGTTGGTACTTTAGTCAGTGTTAACATGAATTACTTTTTTTTATTTTTTAAATCCTTCAACTATAACCCTGCCCTGATATAAGTTAAGTGTTTAGCTCGTAGCCATGGACACTGAGGTTCTGTTATCCTAAAATTGTCAATTTCCTTCACCATTAAACTTTGAAACATGATCATTGTAAATTACACTTTAAACCCCTAGTTGGGTTACAATTTATCCTCCTACCATAGATGGCATGTAATATGTCATTTGATTTTACACCTGGGTAATTATCAATGATGTGCTCAATTAGTTGTGGAAAGTTACAAGTACACATAAAACATCAGTAAATCCTTGCCTGCTGTAATCCGTTTATTCATTTTAAATACTGTATAGTTTGCCACCGACATTCAAGACTCAATACTCATCTAAAGCACATTTTGCAGGACAGAGGAAAGACATTAGGAAGGATAGTAGGAGAGAGAGCCACAAAGGCAGTGGGTTGGATTCGAACCCACTCCAACACTGATTGGTGTGCTGTAGGCAGCAGCACTAACTGATAAACTACCCAGGCCACCAAAAGACACAACAATGAAACTCAATCTGTGCTTCCTGCAGGCTTCAATGCTTCCGTTCCTTTCAGGTGAAAGCACTTGTTCCAACAGGTGGTAAATGACAGGGGGAGAGTGCATACGGAAGGATAGAAAGCGGAGCCACTGTTAGCGGCTACCCTGCACACAAAGGGATTAGAGGGATTGATCCCGGTTTTGTGTGTTGTTGTTGTTTTGCTGAGATTATGGCGGCCATTTTGTTTGATGGAAATATTTTAGGGAAACTCACCCTGAGTGGTCTCCTTCTCAGGTTTACTGTGAGTGTGTGTTTGTGTGAGTCTCTGTGTGTGTGTCTGTGTATGTGTGTGTGTGTGAGTGAGTGAGTGCATGGTTTTATATAAAGCCACTCTAACTACAGAGGATTAACTAATAATTGTGTTACCAGTTAAAGTGTTAAAGTAGGAGTGGTGCCACTTTGTGTGATTATATTCAGAATAGCAGATATCAGCTAACACCATACAGGACAAGGCTTAGAGCAGGTATCATCGGGACGAAGCTAACCACCTCCATCACTGGCTTCGTCAGGAAATGCATCTCATGACTCCAACTCCATCATCAAGTTTTCTGATGACATGATGGTGGTAGGCCTGATCATCAATGGCGATGAGATCAGAGAAGGAGGTCAGAGACCTGGTAGTGTGAGGCCAGGACAACAACCTCTCCCTCAATGACTGCAAGACCAAGAAGCTGACCGTGGACTATAGGAACAGTGGCGGGTGCACACCCTTATCCACATCGACAGGGGTGCAGTGGACAGGGTCAAGAACTTCAAGTTCCTCTGTGTCCACATCACTGAGGACTTAACATGGTCTTCTCACACAACACAGTCGTAAAGAAGGCACGGCAACGTCTCTTCTCCCACAGGAGGCTGAAACAATACAGCTGCACCATCGAGAGCATCCTGACTGGTCATATCACCGTCTGGTATGGCACCTGCATCGCCCTTGACCGGAAGTCCCAGTGCATCACTGGGGGTGAGCTCCCAGCCATCCAAGATGTACATTCCAGGCGATGTCTGAGAAAGTCCCGTAAAATTGCCAAAGCTTCCAGCCACCCGAGACATGGACTGTTCTCCGTGCTCCCGTCTGGCAGGCGGTACCGGTGGATCAAGGCTCAGACCAACAGACTCCTGAACAGCTTTCATCCCCTGGCTAACAACTGATTCCCCTCATATATTGCTTTGATTTATTACCACCACAATGCTGCTGTTCATTGATTGATTGCCATTACATATTTTTTTTTTTAAAGGTATCCGTGACCAACAGATGCATACCGTATCTTCATTCTCAGATGTGAAATACATAGCTTAGGGCTTAATTTATTTATTTTAATTGACCTTATATGAACTTTAACTCAGTGAAATTTCAGAAATTGTTGCATTTATACTTTTATTCAGAATGTTCATACATTCCTGCTACCAGTCACTTTTCAGCCCTGTTTACATGCATATCCAACTATCACACCTACTGTACACTGACACACTCACACTAACACCAAGACACTTTCTTCTACATCTGCATTGCTTGCTGTTTGTGGTTTTTAGGCTGGGTTTCTGTATAGCACTTTGTGACATTGGCTGATGTAAAAAGGGCTTCATAAATACATTTGATTGATTGATACTTACACATACACTCCCACCCACCACTTATGCTGCTTCCAAACTGTTTACTATTATTATTAATTATGCTGCTACCAGTTACTTTCTCCTAAATGTATTTATTTAATCTTTATTTAACTAGGCAAGTCAGTTAATAACCTCTGTCGGATAAGAGTCCCGCTAGCACATTTAGGTACATACAAGTGTCTTATATCGGTTGAAAGCTTACATTCTTGTTAATTTAACTGCACTGTCCGATTTACAGTATCTATTACAGAGAAAGCATGCCATGCGATTGTTTGAGGACAGCGCCCCACATCAAAATATTTTTCCACCGGCACAGGTTTCAAAAATTCACAAATAGCGATTTAAATATTCACTTACTTTTTGAAAATCTTCCTCTGATTTGTCATCCAAAGGGTCCCAGCTATAACATGTAGTTTCGTTTTGTTAGATCAAATCCTTCTTTATATCCCAAAAAGTCAGTTTAGTTGGCGCCATCGATTTGAGAAATCCACTCGTTCAACATGCCAAGATAGGAATCCAAAAATCTACCACTAAACTTTGTTTCAACAAGTCAAAATACGTTTCTATTTAATCCTCAGATACCCTAAAATGTAATCAAACTATAATATTTCAAACGGAAAGAAGTATGTTCAATAGGAAACCAATATTAGCTGGAGCGCATTGTCTTCATGGCGCGCGCACACAAATTTTCAAGCAGGTGTCTTTGTACTAAAACTCATATTTCTTACTCGTTTTGGAAGAAACAAGCCTGAAACCTTGAACTAAGACTACTGACACCCAGTGGAAGCCATAGGAATTGCATACTGGGAGCTAGATTTAATTATTTCCCTATACTTTCCATTTTAAGAGCATGGGCACTCAAAACCAAACAATTATTGTTGGTTTTTCTTTGGATTTTCTCCTACCATATCTATTGTGTTATAGTCTCCTACATGATTTAAACATTTCTACAAACTTCAGAGTGTTTTCTTTCCAATGGTACCAATTATATACATATCCTGGCTTCAGGGCCTGAGGTCAGGCGGAAATTGAGAAAAAAGGACCCAAATTCATATTTACAATGACAGCATACCCCGGCCAAACCCTCCCCTAAATGGGACGACACTGGGCCAATCGTGCACTGCCCTATGGGACTCCCGATCACGGCCAGTTGTGACACTGCCTGGAATCAAACCAGGGTCTGTAGTGACACCTCCAGCACTGAAATGCAGGGCCTTATAGTGCTGCGCCACTCGGGATCCCAATCCCTGACTACATGTACACATCTACCTCAGTACTGCAGTATCCCTGTATATTATAGTACTGTCCCTGACCCTGCATAGCTTCCTCTCTTATTTTTTATTACTCCCCCCCCAAAAAATGAAAAAATAAAAATAAGAAAATAAAATATATATATATATGTATATATATAGTTTTTGTATTAGTTGTACTATTTTGATATTGAAATACGGCACTGTTGCGAAGGGCTTGCAAGTGAAGCATTTCACTGTACTTGACAAATGTATGTCACTGTATGTGACAAATAAAACTTGAAACTAAAACTTTGAAACTTACTTGAAAAATAAATATGGTATATTCAAACTTTACACAATGCTTATATTCAAACTGCAGTGCATACATATACATTTACATACCAATTCACCCAAATACAGTAATTTGCACCTGACAGACTCAGTTAGGCTACAAAAGAATAGGAAGGCTTGTCACGCCCTCCACACAAAACAGCGGTTTGCTTTTCCCACCTCAAAGCACATTGAAAGGCGGCAAGGTATTACAGACAGAATATGTGCAAAACCATGTCTGCTCCAAATCCATTTGATACAAACTGGCCAAATTCCCTCACAGCAATCCCACCTCAACAACCCCCACCAAAAACACATATTTTATTAACCCCAAATCCCACGATGCAGATGACCATACTAGCGCTAACTTTAATTATTCTGCAGTCAGGTGTCATCCCTCATATTAAAGCACATTTATCCTATTTTTCCTCCAATTTCTTATTGTTATTTGAATTCCGTTGGAGTGCTGAGAGTGAATTCTAATAGGTAAAGACGAGGCAGGACCGGCTCAGCCCCAGTATTTTAGGCACGGTTCTGCCTCAGTGAGACAGCCTGATTGGGATGCAGGAGGCTCTCACACTGCAGAGCTGAAACACACATTCTGATACTCTATACGCACGCACGCACGCACGCACACACACACACACTCTCTCTCTCTCTCCCTCTCTTTCACTCTCTCTGGCTGAGCAATGGAAATGCAGTTGCATTATCGCTGTGTTGTCTGACGCACACAGAGCAACTCTCTTCATCACTGTGTTGTCTGACGCACACAGAGCAACTCCCTTCATCGCTGTGTTGTCTGATGCACACAGAGCAACTCCCTTCATCGCTGTGTTGTCTGATGCACACAGAGCAACTCTCTTCATCGCTGTGTTGTCTGATGCACACAGAGCAACTCCCTTCATCGCTGTGTTGTCTGATGCACACAGAGCAACTCCCTTCATCGCTGTGTTGTCTGATGCACACAGAGCAACTCTCTTCATCACTGTGTTGTCTGACGCACACAGAGCAACTCCCTTCATCGCTGTGTTGTCTGATGCACACAGAGCAACACCCTTCATCACTGTGTCACTCTTTTTTCTCTCTAATTGAATGAGGCTGTCATCCAGTCTCTTTCATTCTGTCATTGTCTCGTTATACGACATTTCATGACCATGAAATCGATTTTATTTTCTGTGAAGTCTTGCCATGTCTATTCTGTGTGTGTGTGCCAGTGTGTGTCTATGTCTGTGTCTGTGTGTGTGTCTATGTATGTCTATGTGTGTATGTCTGTCTGTGTGTGTGTGTCTATGTGTGTGTGTGTGTGTGTGTGTGTGTGTCTGTCTGTCTGTGTGTATGTATGCGTTTGTGTATGTGTGTCTGTGTGTGTCTGTGTGTTTGTTTGTTTGTGTGTCTATGTGTGTGTGTGTATATGTGTGTGTATATGTCTGTCTATAGCAGTGGAAACCCATGTCAAGTGTGTAGATTACACTAACTTCTCATACTGTTTCTTCCCTCGAAAGCAGCATGCGTGTTCCTGTTTGCCTGCACCCCCCACCCCCATAAACTCAACCTTGCCCCACTAAACTCAACCTTGCCCCCCTAAACTCAACATTGCCCCCTAAACTCAACCTTGCCCCTCTAAACTCAACATTGTCCACCTAAACTCAACCTTGCCTCCCCTAAACTCAACCTTGCCCCCCTAAACTCAACCTTGCCTCCCCTAAACTCAACATTGCCCTCTAAACTCAACCTGGCCCCTCTAAACTCAACCTTGCCCCCCTAAACTCAGCATTGCCCCCTAAACTCAACCTTGCCCCTCTAAACTCAACCTTACCCCCCTAAGCTCAACCTTGCCCCCTAAACTCAACCGTCAAATAAAATAAAATACAATTTAGTTATAAAGCCCTTCTTACATCAGCTGATATCTCAAAGTGCTGTACAGAAACACAGCCTAAAACCCCAAACAGCAAGCAAGGCAGGTGCAGAAGCATGGTGGCTAGGAAACACTCCCTAGAAAGGCCAGAACCTTGGAAGAAACCTAGAGAGGAACTAGGCTATGAGGGGTGGCCAGTCCTCTTCTGGCTGTGCCGGGTGGAGATTATAACAGAACATGGCCAAGATGTTCAAATGTTCATAGATGACCAGCATGGTCAAATAATAATAATCACAGTGGTTGTCGAGGGTGCAACAGGTCAGCACCTCAGGAGTAAATGTCAGTTAGCTTTTTCATAGCCGATCATTCAGAGTATCTCTACCGCTCCTGCTGCCTCTAGAGAGTTGAAAACAGCAGGTCTGGGACAGGTAGCACGTCCGGTGAACAGGTCAGGGTTCCATAGCCACAGGCAGAACAGTTGAAACTGGAGCAGCAGCATGGCCAGGTGGACTGGGGACAGCAAGGAGTCACAAGGCCAGGCATTCCTGAGGCATGGTCCTAGGGCTCAGGTCCTCCGAGAGAGAGAAAGAAAGAAAGAATTAGAGAGAGCATACTTAAATTCACACAGGACACCGGATAAGACAGAAGAAATACTCCAGATATAACAGACTGACACATAACCTCGCCTCTCTAAACTCAACCTTGCCCCCTTAAACTGAACCTTGCCCTTCTAAACTTAACCTTGCCCCTCTAAACTCAACCTTGCCCCCCTAAACTCAACGTTGCCCCTCTAAACTCAACCTTGCCCCTCTAAACTCAACCGTGCTCCCCTAAACTCAACCTTGCCCTCCTAAACTCAACCGTGCTCCCCTAAACTCAACCTTGCCTCTCTAAACTCAACCTGGCCCCTCTAAACTCAACCTTGCCCCTCTAAACTCAACCTTGCCCCTCTAAACTCAACCTGGCCCCTCTAAACTCAACCTGGCCCCTCTAAACTCAACCTTGCCTCTCTAAACTCAACCTTGCCCCTCTAAACTCAACCTTGCCCCCTAAACTCAACCTTGCTTCTCTAAACTCAACCTTGCCCCTCTAAACTCAACCTTGCCCCTCTAAACTCAACCTTGCCCCCCTAATATCAACCTTGCCCCCCTAAACTCAACCTTACCCCTCTAAACTCAACCTTACCCCCTAAACTCAACCTTGTCCCCCTAAACTCAACATTGCCCCTCTAAACTCAACCTTGCCCCTAAACTCAACCTTGCTTCTCTAAACTCAACCTTGCCCCTCTAAACTCAACCTTGCCCCTATAAACTCAACCTTGCCCCTCTAAACTCAACCTTGCCCCTCTAAACTCAACCTTGCCCCCTAAACTCAACCTTGCTTCTCTAAACTCAACCTTGTCCCCCTAGACTCAACCTTGCCCCTCTAAACTCAACCTTGCCCCTCTAAACTCAACCTTGCCCCCCTAAACTCAACCTTGCCCCTCTAAAATTAACCTTGCCCCTCTAAACCCAACCTTGCCCCCCTAATCGCAACCTTGCCCCCCTAAACTCAACCTTGCCCCCCTAAACTCAACCTTGCCCCTCTGAACTCAAGCTTGCCTCTCTAAACTTAACCTTACCCCTTTGTCAGGAGGGAAGGAGACTAACCATGGTGGTCTGAAAGATCGAAGAATCCTTTGGTAATTCCCTCACTGCTATCTGCCACCTCTGCTATCTCTCTGTGTGGATAATCTTTGCGTTCGCCCCTTGCCTCTCCCGCACATTCATCTCCAACTCCATCTGCCAAACTGAATTGTGAAATTGCAAAACGGTAATTAACAAGATGGACCGCAGGACTCTATTATTGATCTGTGCTCGCGTGATTTGTAATATTGACCATCCCGACCAATATTGCTCGCAACCAACGGCTTCGGAGTAGATAGAGGACAAGGTAAATTATGATGCGGTGGGAATCAATTTCTCCAAGATTAAGCGTCCTGTTGTTCCGATGGTTTAAATGACAGAGAGAATGTGCTCGGAAGAGAGAATGGGCTATAGAAATGTATGGATCCATTAAGCTCTTTTGTGTTGTTGATTTGGAGGGTCAGGATGCAGAGCTTTGGACACAATTGTACTATTCTGGGTATCTCTGTCTTTCTCCCTTTGTTGTGTGTTGAAATCAGATATGTGCACTGGCATTAGACCTCAGGTTTGAAATACGTGGCGATTCCATTTTAATTTGGTTAACACGGGAGAGGAGTTTCCCTTTGTTATTCACAGATAACCATGCATTTAGATGCTTAGCATAATAACTGGCATACAGACGGAGTGGGTATTTGAGAGAGAGAGAGAGGAGAGGAGAGGGAGAGAAAGTAATATGGACAGAGAGTGCAAGAGCAAGCACCCCTTCACTTTAATTTCGCAGATCAGATGCTTGGTGCCAGCTTTGTTGAAGATCAAGAGAGAACGAACTCTCCGGGAAAAAGAAACGTGGAGGTGTATGTTTCATGACTAACTACTCATGGTGTGATTTTGTTGACGTACAGAAACTCATGTTTTCCACCTCACCATCAAATGCCAACAGCATTAACCGCATTGTAGCATGGGACTTGAATAAAGGAAATCTGAGGAAAACGCACGTTTTTATCTCAACATCTCCTGTGCTACTCGCTCATCAAGCACTCTTGACGTATTGATGTATACACGTATACACTGACTCGGTAACTGAGTTCATCAAGAAGAGCCCTCAAATTAAACTACGGACCTCGAAGTCAGTTCCACTGAGTTTTTTCATTGTTCCCCTCTAATCTGGGACTGATTTAGACCTGGGACACCAAGTGGGTGATTCCCCTCTAATCAGGGACTGATTTAGACCTGGGACACCAAGTGGGTGATTCCCCTCTAATCAGGGACTGATTTAGACCTGGGACACCAAGTGGGTGATTCCCCTCTAATCAGGGACTGATTTAGACCTGGGACACCAGGCGAGTGATTCCCCTCTAATCAGGGACTGATTTAGACCTGGGACACCAGGCGGGTGTTTCCCCTCTAATCAGGGACTGATTTAGCCCTGTGACACCAGGTGGGTGATTCCCCTCTAATCAGGGACTGATTTAGACCTGGGACACCAGGCGGGTGATTTCCCTCTAATCTGGGACTGATTTAGACCTGGGACACCAAGTGGGTGATTCCCCTCTAATCAGGGAATGATTTAGACCTGGGACACCAGGTGGGTGCAATTCATTATCATGCAGAACAGAAAACCAGCAGGCTCTGGACCTTGTAGGGTAAGTTGATTACCCTGGCATAGAGGATGTTGTTTCTACTGTGACAATTACAACTTATCCAAACCAGAACCGTGGATAGATGGCAGAATTCACTCAAAACTGAAAGTGCAAACTACCGCATTTTGTCACGTCTGCTCCCCGCCCTGCATTACGCACTCCTGCCTTCCCTCGTCACGCGCATCAGCGATATTAGACTCACCTAGACTCATTCATCACCTGTTTATTTAGTCCCCTATATTTGTCAGTTCCCTTGCTCTGTTCCCTGCTGCTGCATTAATATTTTTTTTGCCTGTGTTACCTGTTTGCTGACGCTGTTACTGTCTCGTTCCATGTCCGTTCTATATTAACCTCTCCACGGGACACACTATTCAACAGCCAGTGAAAAATCAGAGCGCCAAATTCAAAACAACAAAATGTCATAATTCAAAGTTCTCAAACATACGACTATTTTACACCATTTTAAAGGTACACTTCTCCTTAATGTAACTACAATGTCCGATTTCAAAAAGGCTTTACGACGAAAGCATAAAGTTAGATTATGTTAGGACAGGTACAACACAAGAAAAACCACACAGCCATTTTCCAAGCAGGAGAGGGGTCACAAATACCAGAAATTCAGCTAAAATTAAGCACTAAGCTTTGACGATCTTCATCAGATGACACTCCTAGGACTCAATGTTAGACAATACATGTATGTTTTGTTCAATAAAGCTACTCCAAATGTAGGAAGCGCGCCCAAAATTTCACGACGAAAAGTTTAAAAAAAGTTATATTTACGTTCGTTGAAACATGTCAAATGTTGTATAGCATCAATCTTTAGGGCCTTTTTAACATAAAACTTCAATAATATTCCAACCGGACGATTCCAATGTCTTGAAAAACATTTTGGAACACAGCTACCTCTCACGTGAATGCACGCCAATGAAGTCATGTCCTTTCCTGAGTCAACAACTTCCAACTTATTTTGTTCGCTCTCTGTTCACCATAGAAGCCTCAAACAACTTTCTAAAGACTGTTGGCATCTAGTGAAGCCTTAGGAAGTGCAAAATGAACCCTAAGTCACTGTGTGTTGGATAGGCAATGACTTGAAAAGACTACAAGCAACAGATTTCCCACTTCCTGGTTAGATTTTTCTTAGGTTTTTGCCTGCCATACGAGTTCTGTTATACTCACAGACATCATTCAAACAGTTTTAGAAACTTCAGTGTTTTCTATCCAAATCTACTAATAATATGCATATCCTAGCTTTTGAGTTTGAGTAGGAGGCAGTTTCATTTGGGTACGTTTTTCATCCGGCCGTGAAAATACTGCCCCCTACCCTAGAGAAGTTAAATGTTTTACTCCCCGTACCTGCTTCGTCTCTCCAGCATCATGCCATGTGACACATTTAACCACGCAAGGTGACTGGAAACGTGAGGGTGTACAAACAGACCAGCTATGACCTCCGTAAGGCAATCAAAGAGGCAAAACGACAGTACACAGACAAAGTGTGGAGTCGCACTTCAATGGGTTGAGGCATCACTACAGACCCGGGTTCAATCCCATGCTCTGTCACAGCCAGCCGTGACTGGGAGACCCATGAGGTGGCACACAATTGGCCCAGCGTCATCCGAGTTAGGGGAGGGTTTGTCCTTGTCCCATCTCGCTCTAGCGACTCCTTGTCGAGCCGGGTGCCTGCAAGCTGACAGTTGTATGGTGTGTTCTCCAACACATTGGTGCGGTTCATTTCCAGGTTAAGCGAGCAGTGTGTCAAGAAGGGGTTGTGTTTGGCAGGGTTGTGTTTCAGAGGAGGCTCTCGACTTTTGCCTCTCCCGAGTCCGTACGGCAGTTGCACCGATGGGACAAGACTGTGACTACCAATTGGATATCACGCATTTGGGGAGAAATAGGGGTAAAAGTACGAAGAAAAATAAAGTCATCGTTAAACCTCACAAGACTGCCTGGCCTGATAACATCCCAAGCTGCTCTGAGCATGTGCAGACCTGCTGGCTGGAATGTTTTACGGACATATTCAATCTCTCCCTATCCCAGTCTGTACTCCCCACTTCAAGATGTCCACCATTGTTCCTGTACCCCAAGAAAGCGAAGGTAGCACTTATTTCTGTCATCATGAAGTGTTTTGAGAGGTTGGTTAGTGATCATATCACCTCCATCTTAACCGACACCCTAGACCTACTCAAATTTGCATACCGCCCCAACAGATCCACGAATGATGAAATTCCAATCGCTTTGCACACTGCCCTATCCCATCTGGACAAGAGGAATACCTATGTAAGAATGCTGTTCATCGACTACAGCTCAGCCTTCAATACCATAGTGCCCTCTAAGCATTAACCTCTCTAGGGTAGGGTGCAGTATTTTCACGGCCGGATGAAAAACTTACCCAAATTAAACGGCCTACTACTCGGGCCCAGGAACTGGAATATGCATATTATTAGTAGATTTGGATAGAAAACACTCTGAAGTTTCTAAAACGGTTTGAATGATGTCTGTGAGTATAACAGAACTCATATGGCAGGCAAAACCCTGAGAAGAATCTAACCAGAAAGTGAGAATTTTGGTGCTTGTAGTCCTTTCAAGTCATTGCCAATGGAACACACAGTGAGTTAGGGTTCATTTTGCAGTTCCTAAGGCTTCCACTAGATGTCAACAGTCTTTAGAAAGTATGATGAACAGAGACCAAACAAGAAGGCTGGGAAGTTGTAGACCCATCAGTTCATTGGCACACGTTCATGTGAGAAGGGACCTGTGTTCCAAAACGTTTTTCAAGACACAAGAACCGCCCGGTTGGAATATTACTGAAGTTTCACGTTCTAAAGGCCCTAAAGATTGATGGTTTACAACGTTTGACATGTTTGAACGAATGTAAATAGATTTTTTTTTTTACTTTTCTTTTCGGCGCGCTTCCTAAATTTGGAGTAGCTGAACTGAACACGCGAACAACAAGGAGCTATTTGGACATAAATTATGGAGTTTATCGAACAAAACAACATTTATTGTGGACCTGGGATTCCTGGAAGTGCCTTCTGATGAAGATTATTAAAGGTAAGTGAATATTTATAATGCTATTTAATATTTTAGATGACTCCAAAATGGCGGCTAGCTGTATTGCCTAGTATATTTTTCTGAGCGCAGTACTCAGATTATTGCAAAGTGTGCTTTCCCAGTAAAGTTATTTTGAAATATTTCACAGCGTTAGCATAAAGGAGATGTTCATCTATAATTCTTTGAATGACAGTTTAATATTTTATCAACGTTTATGACAAGTATTTTTGTAAATTGTAGCGCTGATTCACCGGCAGTATTGGAGGCAAAATATTTTCTGAACGTCACGCGCCGATGTAAAATGCTGTTTTTAGATATAAATATGAACTTGATCGAACAAAAAAATGCATGTATTGTGTAACATGATGTCCTAGGAGTGTCATCTGATGAAGGTCATCAAAGGTTAGTGCTTCATTTAGCTGTGTTTTGGGTATTTGTGATGCATGCTAGTTGCTTGGAAATGGCTGTGTGGTTATTTGTGTCTATGTACTCTCCTAACATAATCTAATGTTTTGATTTCGCTGTAAAGCCTTTTGGAAATTGGACAACGTGGTTCAATTCAGGAGAAGTGTATCTATAAAATTGTGTAAAATAGTCCTATGTTTGAGAACTTTGAATTATGACATTTTGTGGTTTTAAATTTGGCGCTCTGATTTTTCACTGGCTGTTGAATAGTGTGGGACGATTGCGTCCCACCTCCCCTAGAGAGGAGCTCGGGGCCCTGGGTCTGAAACCCGCCCTGTGCATCTCGGTTCTGGACTTCCTGACGGGCCGACCCCAGGTGGTGAAGGTAGGCAACAACACCTCCGCTACGCTGATCCTCAACACAGGGGCCAAACAAGGGTGTGTACTCAGCCCCCTCCTGTACTCCCTGCTCACCCATATCTGCGTTGCAACCCACACCTCCAAATCAATCATCAAGTTTGCAGACGACAGGCTTGAATACCAACAATGACAAGACAGCCTACAGGGAGGAGGTGAGGGCCCTGGCAGAGTGATGCCAGGAAAATAACCTTTCCCTCAACGTCAACAAAACAAAGGAGCTGATCGTGGACTTCAGGAGACAGCAGAGAGAGCACGCCCCCATCCACAGATAGTGTGGTGAAGAAGACGCAACCTCAGCAATTCGTCTTGGCCTCCTAAGACCCTCACAAACTTCTACAGGTGTACCATTGAGAGAATTATGATGTGCTGTATCACCGCCTGGGGCGGCAGTTGTACCGCCGCAAGCGCAGGGCCTTCCAGAGGGTGGTGAGTTCAGCCCAACGCATCACCAGGGGCACACTACCTGCCCTCCAGGACCCTTGGAGGTCAAGTCCCCTTCCCAGATAGCATATGAACATGCCATAAGCAATGGCAAAATGTGCAGAATTGCAGGAAATTTGTTAAAACCTTTTAGGGCGCATGAACCCCTAGCGGGACACCTACAACAACATCCGATGAAATTAAAAATACAAAAACCGTAATATAAAAATGTAATGAAATTACAAGTGGCTTACATAATTTAAAAGCTTAACTTCTTGTTCATTCAACCGTGTTGTCAGATTTCAAAAAGGCTTTACGGCAATTTTCTGAGGACAGCGCCCCACATCACAATACTTTTTCAACCAGCACAGGCGTCACAAAATCACAAATAGCGATTAAATAAATCCCTTACTTTTGAAGATCTTCCTCTGTTTGCAATCACAAGGGTCCCAGCTACACAATGAATGGTATTTTGGTTCGATAAAGTCCTTCTGTATATCCAAAAAAGTCTGTTTAGTTGGCGCCATTGATCTCAGTAATCCACTCGTTCAACATGGATACAAACAAATCCTAAAAGTTATCGGTAAAGTTCGTCCTACCAAGTCAAACAATGTTTCTAATTAATCCACAGGTACTCTAATATCTAAATAAATGATAAAATTTAAGACAGAGAATAGTATGTTCAATAGGTAAGATAAATAACGAAGAGCACGCACCTCATTCACGTGCCCAACAAGACTACTTTTCTAATGAGGTACACCTTGGAAAATCTACAACTGCTTGTTCATTTTTCAAAACACAAGCCTAAAACCTTTTTTAAAGACTGTTTACATCCAGTGGAAGCCATAGGTACTGCAATCTGTGTCCTTTTTGGTTGGAAATTCAATAGGCCAACATAGGAATGACCTGGGAGCTCCAAAAACATTCCGGATGCATTCTCCTTGGGTTTTCGCCTGCCATATCAGTTCTGTTATACTCACAGTTTTAGAAACTTCAGAGTGTCTTCTATCCAATGCTACCATGCATTATATTCATATCTTAGCTTCTGGGCCTGAGTAACAGGCAGTTTACTTTGGGCACGTCAGTCAACCGAATTTCCGAACACTGCCCCCCGGTGCTCAAGAAGAGGTGGATTTTGGCAAATAAAAAGGCTCAAAATCCTCTTCTTTCTCAATGTTCCAACAGAAAGCCTTTGGTGGTTCATCCATGTGTCATTCTGGTCATGTACGCCACGACCAACGTAGCTATATGTTACCTAAGCTAACCACTATAGCTCGCCAGTAACTCCTCCAGTATGTGTTGATGCCTTTTCCCCGTTTTTTTTATTGGGACGGAAGCATTAGAGATTAGTAAAAAATTGCACTTCTGTAGGGAAATATCTTGTTCATCCATTTTTTAAGTTTTTAAGCATTAATTGGCATAGTTATGATTGTGCATTGATCAGTTATACAATTTAAAGGAGTTATTTTTGCATTTTTGCCCAAAGTCGACCTTTAAAATTGCTCTCCAGCGATTCTAGATTTCTATGAAATATAACCTACAATTAATTACAATATGAGTGAAATAGTTTTCCTTCCAATGTTTTATTTATTACGTGTGTTAAAAAGCAGCTTTTCTGTGTTTAAATGGTGTGGACGTATTCCAACAACAGAATGGTGTGGGTGTACCCCAACAACAGAATGGTGTGGGCGTACCCCAACAACAGAATGGTGTGGGCGTATTCCAACAACAGAATGGTGTGGGCGTACTCCAACAATAGAATGGTGTGGGCGTACCCCAACAACAGAATGGTGTGGGCGTATTCCAACAACAGAATGGTGTGGGCGTACTCCAACAATAGAATGGTGTGGGCGTACCCCAACAACAGAATGGTGTGGGAGTATATCGGTCACAAAAAATATAAATCTAGACCGTTGATTGGCCAGCTCATCCACCAACATTATTTGGGCATGCGTTGACAGAATATTAACTTTTAAAAGTGAGAATTTCACTGGAGAGTTGCTTTAAAAATGCAACATTTTCTCTCAGCCTCAAGGGAGAATATGTAGAGTAGCAGGAAATTAGCCTTAAAACTGCCAAATTTTCTCTCAAAGTCATGGCAAAATGTGAAGAAGAATAGCATGAGATGACCAATAAAACAGAAGAAAAAAATTTGCCCCATGGCAAAATGTGTAGAATTGCAGGACATTAGCTTTAAAACATTTTTTTGGTCTGTCTCACGAAACAATTTGAAGAATAGCATTATAAAACTGTACTTTTTTCTCTCTGCTCCACGGCGAAATGTGTTGAAACGCAGGAAGTACATTTTTATTTTTTGTGGGGTTCCACTTACATTGAGGGAAAAAAATATTTGATCCCCTGCTGATTTTGTACAATTTGCCCACTGACAAAGAAATGATCAGTCTATGATTTTAATGGTTGGTTTATTTGAACAGTGAGAGACAGAATAACAACAAAAAAATCCAGAAAAACACATAAGTATTTGACCCCTCTGCAAAACATGACTTAGTACATGGTGGCAAAACCCTTGTTGGCAATCACAGAGGTCAGACGTTTCTTGTAGTTGGCCACCAGGTTTGCACACATCTCAAGAGGGATTTTGTCCCACTCCTCTTTGCAGATCTTCTCCAAGTCATTAAGGTTTCGAGGCTGACGTTTGGCAACTCGAACCTTCAGCTCCCTCCACAGATTTTCTATGGGATTAAGGTCTGGAGACTGGCTAGGCCACTCCAGGACCTTAATGTGCTTCTTCTTGAGCCACTCCTTTGTTGCCTTGGCCATGTGTTTTGGGTCATTGTCATGCTGGAATACCCATCCACGACCCATTTTCAATGCCCTGGCTGAGGGAAGGAGGTTCTCACCCAAGATTTGACGGTACATGGCCCCGTCCATCGTCCCTTTGATGCGGTGAAGTTGTCCTGTCCCCTTAGCAGAAAAACACCCCCAAAGCATAATGTTTCCACCTCCATGTTTGATGGTGGGGATGGTGTTCATGGGGTCATAGGCAGCATTCCTCCTCCTCCAAACACAGCGAGTTGAGTTGATGCCAAAGAGCTCCATTTTGGTCTCATCTGTCCACAACACTTTCACCCAGTTGTCCTCTGAATCATTCAGATGTTCATTGGCAAACTTCAGACGGGCATATGGGCATATGTGCTTTCTTGAGCAGGGGGACCTTGTGGGCGCTGCAGGATTTCAGTCCTTCACGCGTAGTGTGTTACCAATTGTTTTCTTGGTGACTATGGTCCCAGCTGCCTTGAGATCATTGACAATATCCTCCCGTGTAGTTCTGGGCTGATTCCTCACCGTTCTCATGATCATTGCAACTCCACGAGGTGAGATCTTGCATGGAGCCCCAGGCCGAGGGAGATTGACAGTTCTTTTGTGTTTCTTCCATTTGCGAATAATCGCACCAAATGTTGTCACCTTCTCACCAAGCTGCTTGGCGATGGTCTTGTAGCCCATTCCAGCTTTGTGTAGGTCTACAATCTTGTTCCTGACATCCTTGGAGAGCTCTTTGGTCTTGTCCATGGTGGAGAGTTTGGAATCTGATTGATTGCTTCTGTGGACAGGTGTCTTTTATACAGGTAACAAACTGAGATTAGGAGCACTCCCTTTAAGAGTGAACTCCTAATCTCAGCTCATTACCTGTATAAAAGACATCTTTCTGATTGAGAGGGGGTCAAATACTTATTTCCCTCATTAAAATGCAAATCAATTTATAACATTTTTGACATGCGTTTTTCAGAATTTTTTTGTTGTTGTTCTGTCTCACTGTTCAAATAAACCTACCATTAAAATTATAGACTGATCATTTCTTTGTCAGTGGGCCAACGTACAAAATCAGCAGGGGATCAAATACTTTTTTCCCTCACTGTATCCTTCCACTTAGAGTGTGTTTTCAAAACACCCCTCCAGAGATGCAAAATAACTAATGTCAAACTATGTAGAATTGCAAGAAATATTTTTTTTATGTAAAAAAAAAAAACAGGTTAAGGAGTTTAATGTTTGTCCCTCCCAATATCTACACCATATTTTTACCCTTGAGCCACAGAATGAAGCAATACATCTGTGCGTGTGTTTAACATTACGGAGAAAATCAGACTTGCCCATAAAACATTCCTGAGACATTGTGAAAGGGAAAAGGGGGATAGGGGAGATGAAAGATTTGTTTTGTCCAGTAAATAAATGTGGATCTGAATATTATTTCCTGTATGGGGAAACATTGTAAACAATGAGCTGAAAGTATGCTTTGATCAATGCGGTTTAGCTCTCCCATCCATTCTTTTTAGAGAAATAAACGAAGATGTATACATTCGAGAGCTGAGGTAGATCAGATCAGAAACCCCATTGGGCCAATTTATGTTAAAAGCGAAACACAAAAATGACTCTATCCTCTCTCCTGACAAACATACAATCCCCATGACACGCGGCGGCCATTGCCCTCTGATCCCATCCGAACAGAACATCTCCATCCCAAGCAGATTCACAGATGGAGCCAAATAGGAGAAAAGGAAAGGGAAGGTAGCAGTATGGGAGGAGGGGTCGTTTTCTACTTGTTTGGTAGAGAATGAGACAAGTGTAGCAGGAAAACAAAGTCCACATGACATTTCTGGTTTGAAAGGCCTTTGAGTTAAGAATGAACGATGAAAAACAATGTAGAAAATGTAAAAGTGTATGTGGGGGGTTAAGGTAGCTAATGGAGAAAGAGGCAATAATACCCCTTTACTTGGCTCCAGAAATCAGACATTTTCTACAGAGGCCTTATATATAAAATAAGTCTCTCTCCCATCACTCCCTCACCATTTTCTCATAGACTGATTAGACCCCTGTTGGCTGTGTCTTCTTGCCACTTCAATATTGGATTTTCAGAGCCCACTCACGGTTGTTATTATTATTATCGCTAACTCTGAGACTCCATCAAGCGCACGGCTACCTGTGGACATGCGTGAAAATCGCCCCGAAATCCTAGTCTAAATGTAAATGGAGTTGGGTAATTGTTGTCTTTGTGGGGGTAGAACTTTTCTCATTGACAACACTTTTTTCTTGTGTGTGTGTGGGGGGGGGGGGGGGTATTTTTGAATTCTTTATTTGGGCTAATTTGGATTTAATGGCCTCGATGCATTGCGGAATTGTCACAGATAACTTGTCGAAATGCTTTTTTTGGGGCGCTTCAGTGGGCTATTTCTGTGAGTGCTTGGAATGGAATGAGGCAATAACATGGTTTAACTTCCAAGGAACTATGCCACTGTGTTTTATGTCAATGTGTTCTACATTTGTGACTGTAATAATATTTCTACCATTATGTCTGAATCAACGTTATTTCTCACAGCACGTTGTAAGGACGAGATAAAACAAACCCAGTTTTCATTATTTCTCATGGCTCTTTTTTTGTTTCTTTGGCAATACCTGTTCTTCTGCATCTGCTTGTAATTTAGACGATCTTGGCTTTATCTGTATAGTTAGCTTTATCACTGAAATATAAACCACATTCCTCGTCAGTTATATTCCATGCCATGTACCTTGTAATATTAATTGAACCATGTTAATGGTCATTTTAAATGTAATAGAAAAAAAGATCAAAACCCCGTTAACACAACATGAAGAGGGGACTTTTTTTTGAGTAGTGGAGAGAAGCAATAAACCATTCAGATACCGATTAATGCTATCTCGGGTTTCATCGTTACACAGCTAAGGTTTAGGATTTGGCCACTCCATTCTCAATCTCTTTCTTGGTCACGCACATACACGCGCACACACACACACACACACACACACACAAACACACACACACACACACACACAGGTCAATAGTCATGCTATACTGGGGCGCCATCTCCTCTAAAACATGCTTCATGCGCTGGAGAGCCGCTGTTGATAAGACCCACCCAACATCATTTGAGTTCTCCGAAGCAGGACTGTCCAAGGAGGGCTATCTCCAAAAAGCTGCTATGCATCAGCTAGCCTGCTGTATCATTGATCTGCTTTCTCCTCCCAGCTCAAGCATTCTCTGTTTGCCATGCCTTGGCAAATCCACTTTTTGAAAACATTGCACTTCAATGAGGAGATTTGAAACTCTCTTTCTCTCTGGCTGATGAGAGGGTAGAGTTTCTGCTCCCTCTCTCCAAGAAGAAACTGGTTTGGCCGTTGGCTACATGTTTAGGTAATCTCATGTTGATAAGATAAACTGTATCTCTGCTGATAAGGTAGAAACTGTTTCTCTGCTGATAAGGTAGAAACTGTATCTCGGCTGATAAGTTAGACTACATCTCATGATGTTAAGTTAAACTGTATCTCTGCTGATAAGGCAGAAACTCTATCTCTGCTGATAAGTTAAACTGTATATCATGCTGATAAGGTAGAAACTGTATCTCATTCTGATAAGGTAGAAACTGTATCTTTGCTGATAAGGTAAACTGTATCTCTGCTGATAAGGTAGAAACTGTATCTTTGCTGATAAGGTAAATTGTATCTCTTGCGTGTAACTTTCCTCTTTATGTCTGATTACTTATACTTATAAGAACTGAGGTCAGGAAGTTATATATACACTGAACACAAATATAAACACAGCATGTAAAGTGAGCTAAAATCAAATATCCCAGAAATGTTCCATACGTACAAAAAATGATGTGCACAAATATCTTTACATCCCTGTTAGTGAGTATTTCTCCTTTGCCAAGATAATCCATCCACCTGACAGGTGTGGCAAATCAAGAATCTGATGAAATAACATGATCATTACACAGGTGCACCTTGCGCCGGGGACAATAAAAGGCCACTCTAAAATGTGCAGTTTAGTCACACAACACTATGCCACAGATGTCTCAAGTTTTGAGTGAGCGTCCAATTGTCACAGACCACATGTATGGCGTCGTGCGGGCGAGCGGTTTGCTAATGTCAACGTTGTGAACAGAGGTGCCCCATGGTGGCGGTGGTGTTATGGTATGAGCAGGCACAAGCTACATGCAACAAATACAATTGCATTTTTATCATTGGCAATTTGAATGCACAGAGATACCGTGACGAGATCCTGATGCCCCATTGTCGTGCCATTCATCTGCCGCAGTCACCTCATGTTTCAGCATGATAATGCACAGCCCCATGTCGCAAGGATCTGTACACAGACATACATACACACACGCGATAGCATACGCACTATACACACACACGTACACATGGATTTTGGACTGTATACACTGTATGTGGTAGGGAAGGATTAGGGGCCTGAGGTCACATGGTCTGTGAATGTATTGTAATGTTTTCAAAATTGTACTTAACTGCCTTCATTTTGCTGTCGACGTGCGCCTTCCGAACACAGCAATACAACATGAACGACACATCATACCGCCGTTTGATGACCTCATCATCCATGACCTGCCTTGGTGGCAGCTAATGGTGATCCATCATAAATAGAAATACAAATGTCTTTCTCTAAGAAAACATAGCCGAAGAACTCAAGTGTTGTTTTTGCTGTATTCACATTTTTCTCCCTCAATCTCTGAAGCACAGCTTTTGTGAGGCT